>NC_136262.1:8352623-8438792 GCF_964187855.1 Myxine glutinosa | reverse complement strand
AATCGGAGCAATGGCCAGCAACATTACAACTGGGCCTGGGTGATCGACGCCTAGCATGAGGTCAGTGACACTGCCAATACCGCTGTAGTCGCACATCAATGAACTCACAGAATGTTCCACCAAGCACACTCAAGTCCACCAATGGTAGCACAAGAGCAAATGTTACGTGCAAGTCACATGATGGATGTACAAATGGACAGCAGAAGTATGCTTCCAGGGATGGGTCAAGGGAGGAATATTAAACCATAACAAAACACTTCCAAAGCAGTTCACTTGGATGAAAACGAGACGTGTACAGCACAACAACGAGACACATTACCATACACTTCAGGTCACAACTTCATCTGTAGCTGTTTGTTTTGTACTTGATTGGGGGGAGGAGTAGTTGAAGATACAATTAACTAAAAAAAAAAAAAATCAAACTAATGTAATAAACTTCACAACGTATTTGTTTTAAAGGAAGCAAAGGCATGACAATTGAGTTTGGGACTCACAGGGCCAACAAAAACGAAGTGATGCAGCATTCGCAGGATGAGAAAGGCCCAAAAAATGTGCAAGCTCTGCAGAAGGAGCAGCATGCCATTGAAGAAGTAATAGCCAAAGAAGGGCTCATACGATTCCAACGATAGGATGGCAGTGCAGTGAATGATCCTACAGGAGGGAATGGGTGGAGCAAGTCATCGCAGAATGAGCACATGTTTTGTGTGAATGAATGAATGAGTGAATACGAGCACTGCGAATAAGGAATTTGTCTGTGGTGAGAGATGAGAAAGCAAACTTTTTTTTGTAGCCGGGCACTCAGCTGAACACCCAGATCCTCACCAAAAAGGGAAGATGACGAGGCGCGAGATGAGGAAGATGGGTGTGAAGATCATGAAGAGCACATGAGACGAACGTTTCCAGTCCGCATACAGGAACATTTTCGCCGACTAAGCATAAAGACAAGATGGCTCGTAAGGGCAAGGTAACCAAAATTGGAGGATTTAAGAAGATTATTTGAAGCCAATGACCGAGCACAAGCACCTCGAGGAAGAAATCGGCCACGTCGTGCACGAGCATGATGAGGGTCCCGGCTCGGATGAGGTTGACGACGTAGGAGAAGGAGATGAGAGTGATGGTTGCAAAATGGTGAATCAGCTGCTCCTTGAAGTCCTGTGAAGAACAGAGCAAGGAGACTGCAGGAAGAGATGTATTACAGGGTACCAAGTTGAACTTTGGTACTGAATGCAACTGAGATTCGCACAAAACTAGGAATGAGTGAAAGAATGAAATCGGAACAAACCTTGCGCTTTACGTCAAAGGCAACGCTGAACAGCAGGGAGAGATAAAATCCCAGCTCCAGCATGTAGTACCAGTACTGGGACACAAGCACAGACTGCAAAGAGGTACGGAGACAAAATATCATCAAAGAAGTACGGAAACAAAATATCATCAAAGAAGTATGGAAACAAAATTTCATCAAAGAGGTACGGAGACAAAATATCATCAAAGAAGTACGGAGACAAAATATCATCAAAGAAGTACGGAAACAAAATATCATCACAGAAGTATGGAAGCAAAATATCATCAAAGAAGTACGGAGACAAAATATCATCAAATAAGTACGGAGACAAAATATCATCAAAGAAGTACGGAAACAAAATATCATCAAAGAAGTATGGAAACAAAATATCATCAAAGAAGTACGGAGACAAAATATCAAAGAAGCACGTAAACAAAATATCATCAAATAAGTACGGAAACAAAATATCATCAAAGAAGTACCGAGACAAAATATCATCAAAGAAGCACGTAAACAAAATATCATCAAATAAGTACGGAGACAAAATATCATCAAAGAAGCACGTAAACAAAATATCATCAAAGAAGTACGGAGACAAAATATCATCAAAGAAGTACGGAGACAAAATATCATCAAAGAAGCACGTAAACAAAATATCATCAAAGAAGTACGGAGACAAAATATCATCAAAGAAGTACGGAGACAAAATATCATCAAATAAGTACGGAAACAAAATATCATCAAATAAGTACAGAGACAAAATATCATCAAAGAAGCACGTAAACAAAATATCATCAAAGAAGTATGGAGACAAAATATCATCAAAGAAGCACGTAAACAAAATATCATCAAAGAAGTACGGAGACAAAATATCATCAAAGAAGCACGTAAACAAAATATCATCAAATAAGTACGGAAACAAAATATCATCAAAGAAGCACGTAAACAAAATATCATCAAATAAGTACGGAAACAAAATATCATCAAATAAGTACGGAAACAAAATATCATCAAATAAGCACGTAAACAAAATATCATCAAAGAAGCACGTAAACAAAATATCATCAAATAAGTACGGAAACAAAATATCATCAAATAAGCACGTAAACAAAATATCATCAAAGAAGCACGTAAACAAAATATCATCAAAGAGGTACGGAGACAAAATATCATCAAAGTACAGAGACAGAGAAGCGTTGGTCAAAATGAGGAAACCGTTTTGTTCACGGTACAACGCACACACTCGTTAAAACGAATAATCTGAGAATGTTGATAAAACAACAGGCAAGGAGTAACAAATAAATTTTTCATTGGGATCATTTCAGAGAGTGAAACAATTACGGTTCCCGGAGGGAGGCATCAAGTGTTTAGTCTTGGTGTCCCGCATTTTGAAGAATAATTTTCCATTATTTAATATTTTTAAATATTTTAATTTTTCAATATTCTCAATTATTGATTTTTCCCCAATTTTTAATTATTTAACTTTCGATTATTTTTTCCCCCAATTTTCAATCATTTCATTTTTCCATTATTTAATTATGGTTCCTTGAGGGAGGAATTAAGTGTTCAAAGCGTTTAGTCTTGGTGTCCCACTTTTTGAAGAATAATTTTTCCATTATTTAATATTTTAAAATACTTTAATTTTTTAATTCTCCATTATTGATTTTTTTCCCCCAATTTTCAATCGTTTAATTTTTCCATTAATTAATTATGGTTCCTGGAGGGAGGAATTAAGTGTTTAAAGCGTTTATTCTTGGTGTCCCACTTTTTGAAGAATATTTTTCCATCATTTAATTGGGATTGTTTTATTGATAGTGGAATTATTCATTGTGAGTGTTTTATTAAAATTTGTCTCAAAGACCATTTGAGGCTCCCATTGTGCAATTCAACAAAAAATCAGGAATTTCTAAACGACTTCATTCTTCAAGTAAGGCAGTTCGAACTTGCAAAATGATCTTGCAATAAATAATTCTTAATAATAACAAGAATGACTGCACTGTAGTCACAACCTCCGACAAAATCCGGTAACAAGCTGATTGGGAAACACGCATTTGGAGCACTCTATGAGCACATGTATCGATCAGCTGTCTCCGTGCCTTGGGCTTGTTTGGGAGAACTATCTGGGGCTACTATACAAATAACAACAACAGCAATGCGAAGCTCTTGTAGACCTGCGCCCTGTGACAAACACTCGGGATAAAAAGGATATTTGTTATTCCGACCAAATAACCGAACGATAATGAAGCTTCCATTGTACAAAAATACAATTTGTGCTTGTGGCCTCCACGCCTTTTCAAACAGCTTTCTCTGGCCTCGTACCTGAGTGGGATAGTTTGTCCAACAAGACTTCAGATTCCAGAACCAGGGTTTCTGAGAAAACACACACACACACACACACACACACACACACACACACACACACACACACACACACACACACACACAATTCAAAATATTCCTTCAATTGGAGTCATCACAACAGTCCGAGTCACACACAGCATGATCAAGGCAAACAGCATCCATACACATAGAAGAATCAGAAATAGGTAAAAACCTGTACTCAACGAATGGGCAAGAATGTTATCAGTTTAGTGAAGAGAATGAACAAAACCTCCTCTACCTGGTTCAAAAACTACTTTGGCGTCTTAAAAATTCACAAGCTCTGAAAGGTGTAGTCGACAATGCCACTCCTGGATTACAAAACGTAACAAGAAAGAGCAATCGGAGATTGCAGACCCTCGCCAGGACGTGTTTTAGTGGTTTTTAAGGCTTTTTAAGGCTTTTGTGTTAAAACAAATATGGCGGCTGAACCACGTGACCGATGACGTCATCAGTTTTTTTTCTCCACCAATTTATCCCTGTCCCGAGATCCCGAGATGACGCTCAATAAATTTCATCTTGATCGGATGAAGTTTTGTACTTGTCGAATTATGACGTCATAATGGAGGAACCTATGACATCATCATTAACATATTTTATTCCCCATGGAGAGTTCTTTACAATGATCAATGTCTTAATTTTTTTTCCACTTTCGGAGATATAGAGCCTAGAGATGCAAGGTTTTTTGGTTTTTCCAAGATGGCGCCTGTACCATGTGACCTATGACGTCATAGTCATAATATTCTACAGGTGAAGTTGCACCCATGGTGAAAATTTCCTGTCAATCGGACCAATGGTTGCACAGAAAATCATATTTATTCTGTGCAGACAAACAGACAGACAGACAGACTCAAATGCAATACCCTATCCTCTGGCGAGAGTGTTAATACTTCACACAATTAATGTTGCACAGAGGTGATGTTATGGAGTCCCTGTGAGTCCCAACTACTTAACGTGTCGTCTGGGAGTTCTCGTCTCAAATCCGAATTGGTTTGCCAGTTGAACGTGACATGTACTCAGACTCATGCAGGCCGATCCAATTACAGGTCAGCTAGTTAACGAGATAACTAGCTAACTAGAATCAGCGATTTCATTACCAAGAATCAGTCCTGACTAGAGAAACAGAAATAACGTTTGCATTCATTCGACGTCGACATCAAAATGTGCTTCCGTAACCTGTCATTACCGATGGTGGGTGGAGGTTATGTTTTCACCCCTGTCGTCTGTCTGTCTGTCTGTCTGTCTGTCTGTGAACAAAATATCTCAAAAAGTTGTGGACATATTTGGACGAAACCTGGCAGAGATGTAGCGTATGTGACAAGGACGAAATGATTAGATTTTGGTGAAGATCCGGATCCGGCTAGTAGAATTTTTTAAAAGTTATTCTTCATCATTGTGAATATGAAATGAATGATCGTTTTAAGGCCATTTTCCCCGCTAGAGCGGGGGTTGGCCTTGCGGGCCCCATGACAATCATGGTTCCCTGTTTGAAGCAATGTTTTTATGGCCGGATGCCCTTCCTGACGCCAACCCTTGGTCGCCTCTTACGATGCGCAGGGATACGGTGTACCTATTCTAAACTGGGGTACACACCAGGTATTCTTCATCATTGTGAGATTGGGTCAAAAACGATACATAGCAGGATATCTCAAAAAGTTGTGGACAGATTTGGACGAAACTTGGTGGACCGGTTGGTAGGTGAGAAGAACAAACCGATCAGATTTTGCTTCACGTCCGGATGCAGATCCGGCCTATTAGTGAATTCAAAACGCAAACTGTTCAGTTTGGTGGAGGTATGTGCTCTACCGAGTGCCGTTCTAGTTTCCTAAAGTGACAAACCGATTACGAGTGCTCGAGAAACAAGAGTGACATGACTCTCTGATGAACAAGGTCCTGGCCTAACATAAGAACGCCGGTGATAGTCGATAGAGGGAGAACACAACCTCTGGTGAATGATTCAACTATTTTGAGCTGTTACATGAGCCTTAACTCTGTATACACCAAAATATGAATATCAAAACCGCCACCATGGATTGTACACTGAATTTGTCTCCTTACAATCTCAATCGTTTACATTCATCTCGGTTTTAATGTGCACCAAAAAGTAGTGATTGGATTTGGATTTTCTAGGGTGAAAGACTTCAAAGAATTCTCAATGATCAAAAATTTGAAGAGACTAATCTTATAAGAGAGATGATGTGGAAAGCTCGACGAACGCATTTGGCTTCCCAAAGGATAATTTTTCCAGGCCCATATGACTCATGGTGCACATGCAAAAGCAACATTCCATTATGATTACTCTTATTCAACAGCTTTGAGCTCTCAAACTATTCGATTCCAAAACTGTAACAGAACATCCGCAGAGGTGTCTTTCTGGACAGTGACAAAGGCATATAAATATGCTTTGGAAGAGTGTTTGGAGGACGAGGAGAAAAGCTTCTACAAACGGGGATTTAAAATGTTCCGTAAACTTTGGAGGAAGTCCTGACCATATGGAACACTTGATTGAATATACGCACTCGAACCTTCAATTCATCAGTTCCTTCCTCTAACCTTAAAACTTTACAAAAAAGCTTCTGGCCTGATTTCAAAAGTTGTCAATCCCAGCACCAGATAAGCTGAGATTATTTTTAAAATGCATTAAATGATACAATATTGTCGTGTGACTCCCCCTTGGTTAATACCGGTTAGTCACGGATAGCCAAAGCAAGCTTTTAAACTCATAAGGCGATGCCCAAATGCGGATTTCACTATATATGCGTGGGAGGAAGAAAGAAGAAGAGGAGGCTGAAGCTTACCTGTCGCGATCCCGCTGGGCAGTCTTCAAACCTGCGGGAAATAACTCACACGAAAACGGATTTTAAATGTACAAAAATAAACAGGTTTATTAAACGAAATACCAGTAACAAGAAACGTGACGGTAAATCAAATTCCTAATCGGGACGTCCCCACACCAGACTTATAACACAGACGAAGGGAGAAAAGAACGTTGGAAAATAATGGTGTGATTTATGGTGCACTTAGCTCAACTCGCTCGGTACGTCGTCAGCAATCGTCCAGGCCCAGCGCGCAGTCCCGACGTGGCTCCGGTGTTGGCGGGAAGCCGCTCGTCGTTTGGCGCGAGCGCGCAAAGTCAGGCCTCCGTTCTCCTCGCACGCCAAAGGATGGCGTCAGCAAGAGAGTCGAAGACCAGGGGTGAGCCAGAGGCAGGAACGTTGAGGGACAAAGGAAGATGCGAGAGGCGAGGAAGGGCAAAATGCAGGCGTGAAGGGCAAACGGCAAGGGTCCAGGGTCAATGAGCAAGGGCGGAGGGCAAGAAGAAGAGAAGAGAGAATGTCGGCCAGGGAGTTCTTTTATCGGCGCCTCGTGACGTCACCGGCGCTTCTCCTCCACTCAGCGCAGTCCAACACTACCTTGTCCAGTTCTCCACCTATCAGCGCGCAGTCTGCCTCTGACGTCAGCGGTGGTCTTTGCCAATCGGCAAGCTGCTTACTGCTCCTCCTTCTTTCCCCAATCGGTGAGTCCTTCTTGCTCCGCTCTGGCCAATAAGCGAGTCCCTCCTTAACCTGGCCTTCTGGTTGGTCGACTCCTGCCCAATAGTGAGTGGCTTCTTGATCCGCCCTGGCCAATCACGAGTCTCCGGGGCATGTCTTCGGCCTGCTTGAGCTAGATGTGCTTGCCAGGCGGGATTGGTACTTGATGCCTGGCTTCCGGTTGGGTTTTATTGTTATTACCCTCGCCAGAGGAGAGGGTATTGCATTTGAGTCCGTTTGTCTGTCTGTTTGTTTGTCTGTTTCTCCGCACAGAATAAATATGATTTTCTCTGCAACCGTTGGTCCGATTGACAGGAAACCGGTATGTTGATCAGTTGGTTTGTCTGTTTGTCTGTTTGCAGCACTACGTCTACACCGTTGCACGTAGAATCGCCAAACTTTGCACACGTATTTGTTTTGCCGTGGAATAGACTGTGCCCAATTGATGACGCCATTGGTCGACAATTTAGACATGGCTCATTGTAAAGAACTCTCCATGGGGAATAAAATATGTTAATGATGATGTCATCGGTCACGTGGTTCGGCCACCATCTTGGAAAAACCGAAAAATTTATCACCTCTATATCTCCGAAAGTGCTGAATAGAAAAAATTGAGACATGGCTCATTGTAAAGAACTCTCCACGGGGAATAAAATATGTTAATGATGATGTCATCGGTCACGTGGTTCGGCTGCCATCTTGGAAAAACGGAAAAACTTTGCACCTCCATATCTCCGAAAGTGCTGAATGGAAAAAATTGAGACATGGCTCATTGTAAAGAACTCTCCTCGGGGAATAAAATATGTTAATGATGTCATCGGTCACGTGGTTCGGCTGCCATCTTGGAAAAACAGAAAAACTTTGCACCTCTATATCTCCGAAAGTGCTGAATGGAAAAAATTGAGACATGGCTCATTGTAAAGAACTCTCCATGGGGAATAAAATATGTTAATGATGATGTCATAGGTGCCTCCATTATGACGTCATAATTCGACAAGTACAAAACTTCATCCGATCAAGATGAAATTTCTTGATCATCATCAAGGAATAAATTAGTTTAGAAAACAAATAATGACGTCATCGGTCACATGGTTCAGCCGCCATATTTGTCCAAAATGGCCGATAAAAAAGTACATTCCGGCAAGTCCTCGGTCTCTGACCGATTTTTCATCTGTTTGTTACTTGCCGGAAAAGATTCCGGCAAGTTTGTTGATCTGTTCGTCTGTCTGTTTGCAGCACTACGTCTACACCTTTGCACGTAGAATCGCCAAACTTTGCACACATATTGGTCTTGCCCTGGAATAGACTGTGCCCAATTGATGACGTCATCAGTCACGTGGTTCAGCCGCCATATTTGTCCTAAATGGCCGATAAAAAAGTAAATTCCGGTAAGTCCTCGGTCTCTGACCGATTTTTCATCTGTCTGTCTGTTTGCAGCACGTCTACACCGTTGCACGTAGAATCGCCAAACTTCGCACACGTATTTGTCTTGCCCTCTAATATACTGTGCCCAAATGATGACGTCATCTGTCACGTGGTTTGGCCGCCATCTTGGAAAAACCGAAAAACTTTGCACCTCCATATCTCCGAAAGTGCTGAACAGAAAAAATTGAGACATGGCTAATTATAAAGAACTCTCGATGGAGAATAAAATATGTTAATGATGACGTCATCAGTCACGTGGTTCGGCCGCCATCTTGGAAAAACCGAAAAACTTTGCACCTCCATATCTCCGAAAGTGCTGAATAGAAAAAATTGAGACATGGCTCATTGTAAAGAACTCTCCATGGGGACTAAAATGTTAATGATGACGTCATCAGTCACGTGGTTCGGCCGCCATCTTGGAAAAACCGAAAAACGTTATACCTCTATATCTCCAAAAGTGCTGAATAGAAAAAATTGAAACATGGCACATTGTAAAGAACTCTCCATGGGGAATAAAAGATGTTAATGCTGACGTCATAGGTCACGTGGTTCGGCCGCCATCTTGGAAAAACCGAAAAACTTAGCACCTCCATATCTCCAAAAGTGCTGCATAGAAAAAATTGAGACATGGCTCATTGTAAAGAACTCTCCATGGGGAATAAAATAGGTTAATGCTGACGTCATCGGTCACGTGGTTCGGCCGCCATCTTGGAAAAACCAAAAAACTTAGCACCTCTATATCTCCAAAAGTGCTGAATAGAAAAAATTGAGACATGGCTCATTGTAAAGAACTCTCCATGGGGAATAAAATGTGTTAATGATGACATCATCGGTCACGTGGTTTGGCCGCCATCTTGGAAAAACCGAAATACTTTGCACCTCCATATCTCCGAAAGCGCTGAATAGAAAAAATTGAGACATGGCTCATTGTAAAGAACTCTCCATGGGGAATAAAATATGTTAATGATGACGTCATCGGTCACGTGGTTCGGCCGCCATATTTGTCCTAAATGGCCGATAGAAAAGTAAATTCCGGCAAGTCCTCGGTCTCTGACCGATTTTTCATCTGTCTGTTTGTCTGTTTGCAGTACTACGTCTACACCGTTGCACGTAGAATCGCCAAACTTTGCACACGTATTTGTCTTGCCCTCTAATATACTGTGCCCAAATGATGACGTCATCGGTCACGTGGTTTGGCCGCCATCTTGGAAAAACCGAAAAACTTTGCACCTCCATATCTCCGAAAGTGCTGAACAGAAAAAACTTGAGACATGGCTCATTATAAAGAACTCTCGATGGAGAATAAAATATGTTAATGATGACGTCATCAGTCACGTGGTTCGGCCGCCATCTTGGAAAAACCGAAAAACTTTGCACCTCCATATCTCCGAAAGTGCTGAATAGAAAAAATTGAGACATGGCTCATTGTAAAGAACTCTCCATGGGGAATAAAATGTTAATGCTGACGTCATCAGTCACGTGGTTCGGCCGCCATCTTGGAAAAACCGAAAAACATTGCACCTCCATATCTCCGAAAGTGCTCAATAGAAAAAATTGAGACATGGCTCATTGTAAAGAACTCTCCATGGGGAATAAAATATGTTAATGATGACGTCATCGGTCACATGGTTCGGCCGCCATATTTGTCCTAAATGGCCGATAAAAAAGTACATTCCGGCAAGTCCTCGGTCTCTGACCGATTTTTCATCTGTCTGTCTGTATGCAGCACTACGTCTGCACTGTTGCACGTAGAATCGCCAAACTTTACACACATATTTGTCTTGCCCTGGAATAGACTGTGCCCAATTTATGACGTCATTGGTCACGTGGTTCGGCCGCCATCTTGGAAAAACCGAAAAACTTTATACCTCTATATCTCCAAAAGTGCTGCATAGAAAAAATTGAGACATGGCTCATTGTAAAGAACTCTCCATGGGGAATAAAATAGGTTAATGCTGACGTCATCGGTCACGTGGTTCGGCCGCCATCTTGGAAAAACCAAAAAACTTAGCACCTCTATATCTCCAAAAGTGCTGAATAGAAAAAATTGAGACATGGCTCATTGTAAAGAACTCTCCATGGGGAATAAAATGTGTTAATGATGACATCATCGGTCACGTGGTTCGGCCGCCATCTTGGAAAAACCGAAATACTTTGCACCTCCATATCTCCGAAAGCGCTGAATAGAAAAAATTGAGACATGGCTCAT
Organism: Myxine glutinosa; assembly: GCF_964187855.1. Classification (NCBI taxonomy): domain Eukaryota; kingdom Metazoa; phylum Chordata; class Myxini; order Myxiniformes; family Myxinidae; genus Myxine; species Myxine glutinosa. Next base: position 8,427,964 of record NC_136262.1, on the reverse strand, counting down.
TGTAAAGAACTCTCCATGGGGAATAAAATATGTTAATGATGACGTCATCGGTCACGTGGTTCGGCCACCATATTTGTCCTAAATGGCCGATAAAAAAGGAAATTCCGGCAGGTCCTCAGTCTCTGACCGATTTTTCATCTGTCTTTGTCTGTCTGTCTGTTTGCAGTACTACGTCTACACCGTTGCACGTAGAATCGCCAAACTTTGCACATGTGTTTGTCTTTCCCTGGAATAGACTGTGCCCAATTTATGACATCATCGGTCACGTGGTTCAGCCGCCATCTTGGAAAAACCGAAAAACCTTGCACCTCTATATCTCCGAAAGCGCTGAATAGAAAAAAATGAGAAATGGCTCCTTGTAAAGAACTCTCCATGGGGAACAAAATATGTTTATGATGACGTCATAGGTTCCTCCATTATGACGTGATAATTCGATAAGAACAAAACTTCATCCGATCAAGATGAAATTTATTGAGCATAATCTAGGAATAAATTAGTTTAGAAAAGAAATAATGATGACGTCATCGGTCACGTGCTTCAGTCACCATATTTGTTTTAACACAAAAGCCTTAAAAACCACTGAAAATACATCCTGGCAAGGGTTTGCAATCTCTGACTGCTCTTTTTCTTGTTTATGTTGTAATGACCATTCTCACTAGTGTCTATTGCGGTGCCATAAATGACAAAGGATAAACCACATACGGCAAGACTTACAAGGGATAATTTACCCTTATGCCCTAATCTAGATAGCATGCTCCGCCAGCTCGTGATGGGGACAAATATACAACTTAATCCGACATTCGGCTCAACAGGTCCTCTACTTATTACATGGGGTGGTTCTTCTTCTTCACCACAGTCGGAGCATGATACCTACCTGACTACATATCACTACCCCCACAGACATAACACAATAGTGTTATAATGAAGTGTCACATGACGAGGGAAGAACGAGAGTTGAGAGTTAGCACTTACATCTACGAGGACCCACAAGCCGGTGCAGAAGGCGATGATGTAGAATGTAAAACGCCAACTGTCATGGCAGGGAGGGCAGGGGAAACAGATCATTATTCCATTGGACGCCAAGTGATGTCGTAGCTCCAAACAACTTTTTCTGTCAGAATTTCTGGGTTTTTTTTTGATTTTGCATAGAAAAAGAAACATTCTCAGTGCAAATTGTGACATCAGTCAGAGTTTGCACCCAACAAAAACGAACCAGCTTGCGCTTCGCTTCATCTTGAGGACGTTTTCCCTTCTACGGGCCGGCAAGCCAAATAATGCGAACCGCCGGAAACCAGAATAATGGTGCACAAGCAATTGTAATCATGCCATGTACATACATACATACATACATACATACATACATACATACATATACATACATATATATATATATATATATATATATACTGAAACGCAAAAGAAACTTACCACCTTTGAAACCTTTAAATATCAACAATAACACTGCGTGTAGTAAATGTGTGAACTTATTTGTGGACAATAGTGTCCTCACAGTCAGACAAAACGGTCACGGATGGTCACTTGAACCTTCAATGGTCACTTCATAGCACAGCTGTTGAACAGCCGTTTTGACTGTCGGTGATTAGCCAAGGGGTACGGGATGATTTTAATGAGCTGCACGTGATGTCTTGATATTGGCTTTAAAAAGGCCAGTGCAAAATGGGCATTTCAATCAACATGCCACGATTGTCAAGGGATCAACGACAGCGTGCCCTGGGCATGCTGCAAGGCGGACTGAGCTACCGTGAGGTGGCACGTCGCCTTGGCCGTTCACACCAGACGATATCGGCCCTGGTGGACAGAGACACCCTCCACAACTCTGCAGATGACAGACCTCGATCAGGGAGGCCAAGAGTCACCACTGCAAGGCAGGACAGGCAGATGGTCCGAAGTCACCTGCGGGATCGATTCCGTCCAGCATCCCGCACTGCGGCAGACACTCCGGGGCGTGCAAACCCACGGATCTCCAATGATACTGCACGAAGACGACTGCATGACTATGGTCTGACTGCCAGAAGACCATACAGAGGCCCCATGATGACGGCTGCCCATCGCCGCAACCGACAGAGATGGTGCCAGCAGCATCAGCGGTGGACCTTGGCGCAGTGGAACGAGGTCGCTTTCAGCGATGAGTCAAGGTTCTGTGTGGACAGTCCTGATGTGCGTGAGCATGTCTGGAGAAGAACTGGCGAGCGATATGCCGATTGTTACGTGCGTCAAGCCAACAGGTGGGGTGGCCCAAGTGTGATGGTGTGGGCCGCCATATCAGGCCGGTACAGGACGCCACTGGTGGTTGTGGATGGGAATCTTAACGCCCAGCGGTATGTGGATAACATCCTGCGACCTCATCTGCTGCCATTCCTGCTAGACCACCCAGAACTGAGAACCTTTCAGCATGACAACGCTCGTCCCCATGCTGCTCGCTTTACCACTGCATTTCTCCAAGGCAAGAACATCAACACCATGCAGTGGCCTGCACTCTCCCCTGACCTGAATCCCATAGAGCACCTGTGGGATGAGCTTGGGAGACGCGTAGTTGGCAGGGCCAGGCCACGGGCAGAGCTGCTTCAGACATTGAGGACTGAGTGGGACAGAATCCAGCAGCAATCCATCCAAAGACTGGTCGGCAGTATACGCCGACGATGCACTGCCTGTATCCAAAACAATGGTGGCCACACACGCTATTGAAAGGGGACTGACATTGCACCCTGTTCTGTTCTGTACTGTAGAACAAACTGATGAGATGGTGTATCTTGGTCAAAAACTTGACATGTCATCAATAAAATGCCAATGTTTCAATTAGCAATTGTTGGTTTGTTTTATTTTGAACTGTTACAATTTTATGACATTTCAAACAAGTGGTAAGTTTCTTTTGCTCTGTATGGTCTTCTGGCAGTCAGACCATCGTCATGCAGTCGTCTTCGTGCAGTATCATTGGAGATCCGTGGGTTTGCACGCCCCGGAATTTCTGCCACAGTGCGGGATGCTGGACGGGATCGATCCCGCAGGTGACTTCGGACCATCTGCCTGTCCTGCCTTGCAGTGGTGACTCTTGGCCTCCCTGATCGAGGTCTGTCATCTGCAGAGTTGTGGAGGGTGTCTCTGTCCACCAAGGCCGATATCGTCTGGTGTGAACAGGCAAGGCGACGTGCCACCTCACGGTAGCTCAGTCCGCCTTGCAGCATGCCCAGGGCACGCTGCCGTTGATCCCTTGACAATCGTGGCATGTTGATTGAAATGCCCATTTTGCACTGGCCTTTTTAAGGCCAATATCAAGACATCACGTGCAGCTCATTAAAATCATCCCGTACCCCTTGGCTAATCACTGACAGTCAAAACGGCTGTTCAACAGCTGTGCTATGAAGTGACCATTGAAGGTTCAAGTGACCATCCGTGACCGTTTTGTCTGACAGTGAGGACACTATTGTCCACAAATAAGTTCACACATTTACTACACGCAGTGTTATTGTTGATATTTAAAGGTTTCAAAGGTGGTAAGTTTATTTTGCGTTTCAGTATATATATATATATATATATATATATATATATATATATATATATATATATATATATATATATATATATATAATCCTGTCCAATAACAGCGATCTACAGAGAAGGTTTCGATGATAGAAAATTGTAATTAAAAAATATAAAACTTCACCTTACAAAACACGAGGTTCTTAAGTGAACAAACCTGTATAAGGAATAAATATACATATATATATATATATTCTTTCATGTTCTTCATATTATTTTTGGTACATGGATATTTTGAGGCTGCAATGTAAATATATATATATATATATATATATATATATATATATATATATATATATATATATATATATATATATATATATATCTATATATATATCTATATATCTATATATATATATATATATATATATATATATATATATATATATATATATATATACATATATATATATATCTATATATATATCTATATATCTATATATATATATATATATATATATATATATATATATATATATGTATATATATATGTATATATGTGTGTGTGTGTGTGTGTGTGTGTGTGTGTGTGTGTGTGTGTGTGTGTGTGTGTGTGTGTGTGTGTGTGTGTGTGTGTGTGTGTGTGTGTGTGTGTGTGTGTGTGTGTGTGTGTGTGTGTGTGTGTGTGTGTGCGCGTGTATCTCAATATCATGATTTGCACTTTAAAATTGCACAGGAAAATAATAACTAGAAAGAGCAATCAGAGATTGCAGACCCTCACCAAGACTTGTTTTGTGTGGTAAATAAATGGAAGGATGTATTAAATGAAAGGTCTAAATAGTCTTGTTGTAAAGGTCAAATGGTCTGAAGGTCGAAAGGTCTGAAAATGTCTAAATGGGTCTCAAAGGTCGGTCAAAATAGTCTAAAGGGTCTTAAAACGAAGGGGTCTAAAGCATGGAATTTAAGGTGTAAATTGTCTTAAAACGTCTAAAAGGGTCTAAAAGAAAAGAGGGTACAAAGGGTATTAAAATTTCTGAAAAGTGTGAAGGTCTAAAAAGGTAAAAACGAGTCTTGGAGGTTCTAAAGGGCCTAACAGGATCTAAAGGGTCTAAGGGTTCTAATGGGTGTAATGGGGTCTATGGGGCATAATGGGGTCTTAAGGGTCTACCTGATCTTAACATTCTACAGGATCTTAGGGATCTAACAGGGTTTTGTGAGTCTAAAGGGTCGGAGGGTTGTGGGTGGCTTTAGGGGTCCAATGTAATTCATACACCAACTCACGGTCTATGCGGACAAACATACAAACAAACAGACAGACAGACAAACAGACCCAGCTTCAATACCCTCTTCCTCTGGTGATATTAATAATAATGAGTAAACCTATGATCACCTCTCCTTTTCTCACATTCCTCCTTTCCCCAATCATCTGGCAGGATCCAAACCTCTATCCACCAACATTCACCTGGCAGGTTCCACACCTCCATCCACCAACATTCACCTGGCAGGTTCCAAACCTCTATCCACCAACATTCACCTGGCAGGTTCCACACCTCTATCCACCAACATTCACCTGGCAGGTTCCACACCTCTATCCACCAACATTCACCTGGCAGGTTCCACACCTCTATCCACCAACATTCACCTGGCAGGTTCCACACCTCTATTCACCAGCATTCACCTGGCAGGTTCCACACCTCTATCCACCATCATTCACCTGGCAGGTTCCACACCTCTATCCACCAACATTCACCTGGCAGGTTCCACACCTCTATCCACTAACATTCACCTGGCAGGTTCCACACCTCTATTCACCAGCATTCACCTGGCAGGTTCCACACCTCTATCCACCAACATTCACCTGGCAGGTTCCACACCTCTATCCACCAACATTCACCTGGCAGGTTCCACACCTCTATCGACCAACATTCACCTGGCAGGTTCCACACCTCTGTCCACCATCATTCACCTGGCCTCGCAGAATTTCTTTGTGACATTTGAACGATCCTGGTTGCGCCTTTGGCGAAACCAACGCTCAACCCTCCTCAATGACCAATCAGAGCGTTTGGCCAATCCTTCAAGCTCCCCCTGAAAATATGAAAAAACAAACAAGAATAATGACCAACACCAAATTCCCAACAAATGATGTCGGAAAGATAGCCGTTTCTGAATGTACACAGGTACTGAATGGGAAGGTGGTACGTGCAGCAACATACACACCTGATTTGGTTGTTTCCGCACTTGATACACCCTCTCCAATTCAGCATTTGGAATGGCGAGACGTTTTACTTTCTCTTTCACCCCCAACGCCCGCCCCAAGGGGAGGGCGATGGTCCTACAAAACATCACGGCACACCACGTGAGCTCTCCTCACAGTTAAAAACCAAATAAATAAACCACACACCTGTACAAATTACACAGCACATAAACCACTAATCCACATAGGTTGTGCACACAGCACGTCCGACAAAATAATGAATACACTCGTTAAACTAAGGACATGTGGAGGATGTTAAACACTTAATGTGCAGGTACTACTGAGGCTACATTGAACATTCCTTGTCCACAGTGTTTGTTATGTCATACCTGTTCTGTGCTCCAAAGATATTCCAACGAGTAATGCCAAGAGTAGTTTTGCTTTGGCAATTGGTTGATACCACTTCTCAAAGAGGTAAAGTGCTGTGTTTTCAACAAGGTGTCCACTCGTCACAAATTCAATGGAGTAACCAACATCAACAACAAACTCGATGGTCTGCAATCCATGTTCAGGCCTACCTAGCGATGACCGGTGCAAAATTAATTTCACTACTTCAGATAGAGAAAGGAATTCTGCCTGGTGTCCCATGATAACAATGTTCCTGTGGCAATCCGTTACAAAACCGAAGAGGCTTGCGGAAAGGAGTAACGACAAAACATCTTACCTTAGCAGCACGAAAGGTGGGTACACCGAATGCAACCAACCTCAGACCCTTCTGCCAACCAATCGCCACAGATTTATTGTCTTCATTCACAAAATTATTCACGAATAACACTTAAGAATCAAGGTGTCGCATCTGTTTCCGTGTTTAAAAACTCGAACGGCTGTCGGAAATATTGCACAAGGACAGGTTTGTACTGATGGGAGGTTCGTCATTTAATAAATGCAGCCGTTCAAACACCTGATGACCCACGAATCAAGCAGCATGATGTTGTTGGAGCTGGTGGGATCATTCATTTGCCCGGCTCAAAACCCTGGTGAAACATGCCAAAGCGGTCACGTCGGCCGACTAATTTGGTCATTCCGGGCTGAATTATGGGCCTGTCCACCAGGATACCGTGCCGAATGGGACAATTCTAGCCCTTCGATATGCCGAGCTCGGTGCCGTACACATGTTGTCTAATAGCGACCGAACGTAGTCGCTAGGTATAGTCATGGCCTCGTTAGGGCGCCAATTGCCCGAATCCAATCTGTCCTTTAACGGACAACAACAACAACAGCCATTTTAAGGCCATTTTCCCTGCAAGAGCAGGGTTTGCCTTGCGGTCCCCATAACAATCTTCTCCATTTTGCCCTATTTTCTACATCTCCCGTTGTTAACCCCCTTGCCCGCATTTCTTCTTCGACCATCTTTAACCAAGTCTTTCTCAGTCTTCCCCGTCCTCTACTTCCTTCTACATTCATTTCCATCACTCTTCTCAACCAGTCACTTTCATCCTTCCTTAACACATGACCAAACCATCTCAACCTGTTTCTCTTCACAGCATCCATCACAGGCTCTATTCCCATCATCTTTCGCAATTCATCATTTGTCTTCCTCTCTCAACGATACTCCACACATCCACCGAACCATTCGCATTTCCACCCTTTCCAGCCTCCGTTGCTGCTCTACGTTCATTACCCATGTCTCACTCCCATAAATCATAACACTTCTCACACATGCAGCATACACCTTTCCCTTCAGCTTCAACGACACTCCCCTCCTCGTCAGCACGCCACTCAGTTCCCGAAACTTCTTCCATGCACATCTCACTCGAGCAACCGTTGCCGAGTCTGATCCACCTTCTCCATTCAGCATGTCTCCGAGGTAACAAAATGTTTTCACACCTTCCAGCTTCACGCCATCTCCAAGATCCAACTCAACATTTCCTCCATCTGCAGCTCCCTCTGTGCACACCTTACACTTGAATGTAGCTGCCACACTGGTTAATGACCCTCTCAAACCACTACATTTTTGATGAACCCACTCAGCGCACATTGTACATTGAATGGAATTCACTCCGACACCCTTCCTGCCCACAGCATACGGCCACTTCCCAGTTCTTTCCACCTCACCACATGCTTTACCACTTGCCATCACCTTCGTTTTTCCGATATTCACATTCAGACCTTTTGTCTCCATCCATTCCTTCCACTTGTTCATCTTCTCCTTTAGTCCATCCATACTTTCTGCAATCAACACCAGATCATCTGCATACAACAACTCCCACGGTAAACCCTCCTTTACGTTCTGAGCCAGCACCTCCATCACAGCTACAAATAGCAGTGGGCTTAGTACCGACCCCTGATGCACTCCCACCTTCACCTCAAACTCACCACTGTTCCCGTCCTTTGTCCTTACAGCTGTGCGCGTTCTTTTGTACATTGCCATCACTACTCTGATCAACCATTCCTCCACTACTAACTTCCTCAATGCCCATGTCACTACTTCACGTGGAACCCGATCAAATGCTTTCTCCAGATCAACAAACCCAAGAAACAACTTCTTCCTCTTCTCCATATACTTCTCCTGCAACTGCCTCACAATAAAAAGCGCGTCTATCATTCCTCTTCCTGGCATAAATCCAAACTGCATTTCGTCAATCTTCACTTTCTTCCTTATCCTCCTCTCCAACACCCTTTCCAATACCTTCATTCCATGCTCCAATAACTTTATCGCTCGATACGAGCCACAGTCCAGAGGGTCACCTTTCCCCTTGTATAGAGGGACGAGGGTACTCAGTTCCCAATCCACTGGAATGCGGCCTTCTTTCACCACCAGATTGCAGAGCTCTGTCATTCTCTTCACACCCCAATTTCCCACTGCCTTCAACATATCTCCCACAACTCCCGTTGGCCCTCCCGCTTTTCTACTCTTCATTGCTTTTATCGCTTCCTCAACTTCCTTCTCGGTTATCTTCTCTGCCGGTCCTAAAACTGGGTTACTCTCTATGTTGCCATCCCATTCATTCTCTGCATTCAACAGCATTTCCATATATCTTTTCCATCTTCCTTTAATTTCATCTGGGTCCACAACGATTTGCCCCACTTCATCCTTCAACCAACTCACCCCCATCACATCACACCTCTCTTTCGCTATCTGCTTTGCAATCCTGAATACCGCTCTCTGACCCTCTTCCAAATCCAAGCGTTATCCGAACATTTCCCTACATGCCTCCTGTGCCTTTGCTACCTCTTTCTTTGCAGCCTTCTTGGCTGCCTTATAACTTTCATGCTATGCCTTTTCTGCCCCCATACCCTTCGCCTTCTGCCACTCCTTTAACTTCTTCCTCTTCTCGTCAATCTTTCCAACTTCATCATCCCACCACCATGTTTCCGAGTGCCTTGGTGGTCCTTTTGTCCATCCACATACCTCACCAAGGGCTCCCAAAAGACTATCTTTCATTGACATCCAACCACTTTCAAGCTCAACCACATCATCCTCTACCATACTCAGCCTCTCTTTTAATGCCTCCCTCACTGTCACCTCTTTCAACCTCTACACCTTCATTCTCGGTTGGTACTTCACCCGCCGAGCTCTCCTCGTGCCTTTCACCCTTATGTCGCAGACAACCAAGTGGTGCTGTGAAACAGCCTCCTCCCCCGGGATCACCTTTGTGTCCCGGAGGTGCCCCCTATCTCGCCTATGCACCAGCAGGTAGTCAACGGTTGTCGTCGACCCACCTGACGTGTATGTAACAAGCTTATTATCCTCTTTCTGGAACTAAGTATTACAAATCAACAAATCAGCTCCATCAGCAAACTCCAAAATCCTTTCACCTTCTCCATTTCTCACACCATATCCGTAACCCCCATGAACTCCCTCAAAACCGTCCATACTCCTTCCCACATGTCCATTTAGGTCTCCTCCTACCACAACAACTTCCTCATCTTTCATGTTTTCCATCAGCTTCTCTATAGCACACCAGAACTTGTCCTTCTCTTCATCGATCCGACCAACCTGCGGGGCATATCCCGAGATGATGTTCACCAAGAGCTTTCCAATCATCATTTTCACCATCATCAACCTTTCACTCACTCTAGTCACACTCACCACACTGTCTACAAACTCCTCAGAAAACAGGACACCAACACCATTCACGCCCTCCGGGCACCCTTGCCACACAAACTTGTATTTCTGTCCCTGCCTACCCTTCTCCATTCTCACACCACTTCCCTTCCATCTCGTCTCCTGCACACAACATATGTCCACTCTTCTTCTGACCAATACTTCCACCACTTCTCCTGATCTCCCGGTCATTGTCCCTACATTCCATGTCCCAAACCTCAGAAACCGATCTCCACATCGGGCATCAGACGTTTCGTCGTCATAAATGGAATGATTTCCACCCTTGCTTTGAACGGGTTCCCCACCTTGAGTTTTGACGAGAGGGAGTGGGGTCCCCCACGGGGTACTTCGGGCTGTACCCTGCCCATGTGTAGTCGTAATTGTCATGGTTCTCTTTTTGAGGCAATGTTTCTTTATGGCTGAATGCCCTTCCTGATGCCAACCCCTTTAGTCGCCTCTTACGACACGCAGGGATACGGTGTACCTATTCTAAACCGGGGTACACACCGGTACCGATACTCGGCGCTTCTGAAGGAAGCGGTCCTTTAACGGACAGTTGAATAAATATGAATGAATGATCGTTTTAAGGCCATTTTCCCCGCTAGAGCGAGGGTTAGCCTTGCGGTCCCCATGAGCTCATGGTTCCCTGTTTGAGGCAATGTTTTTATGGCCGGATGCCCTTCCTGACCCCAACCCTTGGTCGCCTCTTACGATGCGCAGGGATACGGTGTGCCTATTCTAAATCGGGGTACACACTGTGATCATTCACCCCAGCAAGCTGGTACTCAATTTGCCGACCTTGGAAGGATGACAGGCTGAGTCAACCCCCCCTGGCGTTAATTCAGCGATCGATCAGGATTCAAACCCAGGATCCTAGGATCCCAAGCAGGCACCCTAACCGCTAAGCCAACACCAGGCTCCCTTAACGGACAGTTAACGGACAGTTTTACAATTCGGAAGTTGAGAATTGTAATCGCGATCAGATCTATCTGGATTCACTCCGAGACCAAGCGGTTTTAAAGTTTCTTGAAGGAATACAAAAGGAAGCAAAACAGTAATCCCATACGTACAGTCACGTGAAAAAGTAAGTACACCCCATGTAAAGTTTTGACTTTTTCAACATATTTCAACATACAGCTATTTGATCTTCATTTCAACAATATTGATAGATAAAGGTGATATAATATAACAAATATCATGAAACATTTACATTTTGTAGTCCATTGTATAATTTAAATAAACATCAATGCAAATTTCGCATGTGGAAAAAGTAAGTACACCCCTACATTTATCACTACTTCAAATACCTAAAATTAGAATCAGGTGCACCAGCTCAGGTGCAAATGATTAGAACATCGTTAGAGATGATCTTGGAGGAACCTGTATTATTTAAACCTCAGACATTTAGTTTGGTTTGCTCTTTGTTGTTGAAGTGTGTGGCGTCACCATGCCTAGATCAAAAGAGCTCTCTGAGGCCTTCAGAAAGAAGGTTATAGATGCCGAAGAGTCTGGGAAGGGATTTAAAAAGATCTCCAAACAATTTGAAATCAATCATTCGACTGTCCGGAAGATCATCTACAAGTGGAGAAGATTCCAAACAACTGCCAACTTGTTCAGGCCAGGCCGCCCCAGCAAGTTCAGCCCGAGAGCAGACCGCAAGATGCTGAAAGAAGTCTCTGAGAACCCCAGAATGTCATCACAGGACCTACAGGTAGCTCTTGTCACTGTTGATGTCAAAGTGCACGAGTCTACCATTAGAAAGAGGCTGCACAAATTTGATCTACATGGGAGGTGTGCCAGGAGGAAACCTTTGCTGTCCAAAAAGAACATCAGGGCAAGACTAAAGTTTGCCAATGAACACCTCAGCAAAGACCAGCACTTCTGGAACAATGTGCTCTGGACAGATGAGTCAAAGGTAGAGCTGTTTGGCCACAGTACCAGAAGACATGTTTGGCGAAAACCAAAGACAGCATTTGACCACAAGAACCTGATACCAACTGTAAAGCATGGTGGTGGAAATATTATGGTTTGGGGCAGCTTTGCTGCATCAGGGACTGGGCAGCTCACCATCATAGAATCCACTATGAATTCTTGATTGTACCAGAGGGTGCTTGAGGATAATGTGAGGCCATCTGTTCGGAAGTTGAAGCTCAACCGAAGGTGGACTTTGCAACATGACAATGACCATAAACATACCAGTAAATCCACCAAGGAATGGCTGAAAAGACAGAAATGGCGGGTTCTGGAATGGCCAAGTCAAAGCCCGGATCTAAATCCCATTGATATGTTGTGGGGGGATTTGAAACGAGCTGTGCATGCAAGAAACCCCTCAAACATCACACAGCTGAAAGAATTCTGCATGGAGGAGTTGGTAAAAATTTCTCCCAGTCGATGTCAGAGACTGGTAGACAGTTATAAGAAACGCCTACTTGAGGTTGTTTCTGCCAAAGGGGGCAATACCACCTATTAGAGCCAAGGGTGTGCTAACCCCTGTGCCTCGGGTGCTAACTCCCGCTCTAGCAGGGGAAATGGCCTTAAAATGCATGTTGTTGTTGTTGTTGTTGTTGGTGTACTTGCTTTTTCCACTTGTGAAATTAGCATTTATGTTTATTTAAATTATACAATGGACTACAAAATGTAAATGTTTCATGATATTTGTTATATTATATCACCTTTATCTATCAATATTGTTGAAATGAAGAACAAATAGCTGTATGTTGAAATATGTTGAAAAGGTCAAAACTTTACATGGGGTGTACTTACTTTTTCACGTGAATGTACATAAACCCACCCATCCCATACATAAACAGCCCCAAAAATCCCATATGCACCATTGAGTCAACATACGAATGGGAACCTGAATTATGCAATTATTTAAAGCCTCAGAAATTCCACAATAGATAGACAAGTTGGAGAAAGACAGGACAGAAATACCGCAAACTGCATCTGGCTGGACCCAAGTGGAGACACGGTCAGGCAGGGAACAGTTCGTGGCCGTGGATGGAAGCCGGCACAAAGGGGAGTGTGGTCGCAGTTTTCCGTGTGGGGGGGACGAGGCTCGAGGCTACAGCAGCAAAGACTCGTTTTGGGGAGACAACCCCCGAGGCAGCTCGTGTGCAGGTTTCTCACCAGGCTCCGCATGCATCTCCTACCCCACTCGGCTTGCACCCCACCTTTATAGCTTCTGCCCTCCCTCCCCCCCCCACATTAGAGATGCACTGAGCCCCTCGCTGCTCGGCCGCTGTTGGACCGAGGGTCAGTTTGGTGGTGTGGCGAACCCTTCCCCGACCTTTCACCCAGATGGTGCCAGTGCTTTGGGACCGATCGGGATGGTGGTGGCAACCTTTCCCGCCTAAACTCGCACCTGATGGTCTGTCAAAATTATAAAAAGAACATAAAAGACAGATTCCCAAGGTGGGAACGTTAAAAGGGGGTTTCAAGGAATGGCGTTTTTAGTCACACACATTGTGGGCGGATAGACGAAATCTTTCCATACATAAAACGATGCATATCTTATGTCACAATTAAATTACCTCACGCTTACTCGAGTACACAAAATATGGGAGATAATTAACCTGTACTGCATGATGCAAAGTTAGCCCCCATAAGTCATTCCCACAACAATATATTATTCTCACAATCTTCGTATCATAAATAAACCTTAATTTCACTCAAAACATCTCTCCTGTAAGATGACCAAACTTGGTTATAGTTTTTAATCTAAAATTTCCATGGACTACATGCTATATGATAACCCTTGAATATGATAACTTGGGAGGAATATGCTTGCACACCTATTACTACCACCAATACTAGTTTAACGGTCATGACAGCCATACTTAATCCCATATTCCTGTGCGGTCAGCCATGGGGAAATTTGTCTGAAATATTTTCATGATCCAGGTGGCCAGACCTGATGTTTGACTTGGGCTGATTTGTCCGAGGATATGAAATTTAGCCAGGATGCTGGGGATAACCCGCTTACTCGTTGTGAAGGACAATGTGCGTGCGTGGGATCATGGGATTATAACAGCTGTTACGTGCTCCTCCCCGACCCCCTGGTCACAGTGTACCTCCGAGCCCCGAGAGGAGTCACGGCAGAAAAATGTGTTATTCTGTGTGTCAAAGATCAACGGAGAAGCCACCCCAATTGTTACTCACAAACAAATATTGTATTAAGATCACACAAGAATAACAGTACAACAATAGTATTCCGCAATCCACCCGCAACCTCCGCTCTGCTGGTACCAACCTCCTGACCCCCTCCATCCGGACCAAATTCAGATCCTGGGGGGACAGGGCCTTCTCCATCGCTGCTCCCACCCTCTGGAACTCACTACCTCACACCATCAGAGACTCCTCCTCACTCACCACATTCAAAACATCACTAAAGACCCACCTGTTCAGCACTGCATTCAACATTCAACCCACAGCATTTAACCCCTGACTATCTCTTCTCCTTCTCCCTCCTTTTGCTTTAAATATTTCCCTATTGATTCTTGTCTTTTGCAATTGTTGTTTTCATGTATTGTTATGCATTATGTTTTCCACTCTGTCAAAGCGCCTTTGGGCTTCTTGAAAAGCGCTATACAAAATAAATGAATTATTATTATTATTATTATTATTCAAAAGTACAATCAATATGTCCTATGATGGTACCATCAGTTTTGTAATACATAACTCACTGTGCTCCAAGTGAGTGAAACAAGAACATTCCCCAAGTCTCTTATTCCCGGCTTCAAGACGAAGTTGATTCGCTCCAGTGATCGCCAGAACGATGTCCAATCGAGACCAGAATCCCGTGCGGATGGCAAGTACAGTCACACCGCCGAAGCTGTACAAAGGCGCCCTCAAGGCGACTGGGAAATCCAAAGGCGCCCTGCAGGCAACTGAGAGATCACACCCTCGGGTATGGACGAAGTAACCTTCAAAAAGCCACGTCACACACACGCCCCAGATCGACGTCTGAATGCGGTGAAAATGGTCGAAAAGAGACGAAACCGCGAGCGAAGCACAAGTCCTGCGCGAGTCAAAATAGCCGACGACCCGCTCTTGAGACGTAACGGCCCGGCGATAATTCTCCTCGGAATCCACCGCCAAAAACCTGACACGCAGGTTGATCGGTCACAGCGATGACAACTCTGTCGCAGGAATCCCTTTCCCGGAAACCCGAAAGTTCGCTAGTGACTCTTGCTCGCCAACATTCGCTTCAGAACTCGGAGCGACTCGGCTTTCTTGTCCGACTCACTCGCTCCGCCCTTTTTCTTCCCCTCTTCTTCGTCTTCGTCGTCCGGTTCCTGATCCGGTTTCCTGTTTCTTTTAACATTAACTTTTTTACCTTTTGAAAACAGTTCATGAACAATAAACCTTTTGAAAACAATAATAGTACATGGAATCAGCAATATTTACAGTGGATGCAAACCACCACAACGGAAGTGACGAATCCGTAACACAGCCATGGGATCTTTAACGTCCACTTGCCACCATCTGATGCTTGGGATCATTTGATTATAACAGCCATGGGATCTTTAACGTCCACCTGCCACCATCTGATGCTTGGGATCATGGGATTATAACAGCCATGGAATCCTTAACGTCCATCTGCCACCATCTGATGCTTGGGATCATGGGATTATAACAGCCATGGGATCTTTAACGTCCACCTGCCACCATCTAATGCGTGGGATCATGGGATTATAACAGCCATGGAATCTTTAACGTCCACCTGTCACCATCTAATGCGTGGGATCATGGGATTATAACAGCCATGGAATCTTTAACGTCCACCTGCCACCATCTAATGCGTGGGATCATGGGATTATAACAGCCATGGAATCTTTAACGTCTACCTGTCACCACCTGATGCTAGCAGTTGGGACACCCAGATTAATGTGCATCTGAGGAATGGCGCATTTTTTGAAACTGCATACAAAGGACCATTCCACAGTTCATAGTTAAATCAGGAATGAAACCCACACAAAAGGACTCCAAGGTAAGTAAGGTAACCCACGCACCTTGCTGTTTGACTATCAAAATCCTGGAAAGTACATCAAGTCAAATTACACAAGTAACTAGTTGTGGACATGGTTTACCTGTCAAAGACGTATCTCAAGGTGATGAAAGCAAGAGCCAATGGTAGTGCAGAAAGTAGCTGGTGGCACTGGGGTGGCATGAGGTTCAACTCTGGTTTCTCTTCCAGATCCTTCCATGTCAGATTTTTCGGCAACCACAGGCGCTCGTCCCACGCCGACTCGTATAGCCAAGCTGCCATTCTGTACGGGATGACATCACGTCCCGAAGAGTGAGCACAATTTCCTTACAAATTACTCAACAACATCATGAGGTCGACAACGGCTGCAACGGCTGCAACGACAACGACAACGGCTGGTAGCTAAAGCAGCTAAATTCATGCAAAGTTCACACGTGTCCAGTTATTTACCCAATAATAACCACCAGCTCTGACCACTGTGGCTCTTTCACCATGAAAGGTTGAAAGTGTGTTGCCCACTTCCAAGATTTAGTTTGCCCAATTGTTTTGGAATACACTAATACGAACATAATAAATGAACAAAATAAATAAACATAATACGAACAAATAATAATAATAACAAGCATTCTGAGTATTGTGCTGCAATACATGTCCCCTACCAAAGTTCAAAGTGCCATAACTTTGTCAAAAATGATCGAATATGCAAATTTATGCACGGTTGATGCTGGTTTTCAAACTTGATCTGAGGTATGCTGAGACACGTGTGTCACGCCTCGCCTCGTTGATAAGCCAGCAAGGTCGCTCCGTGGAGCGGCCTGCACGTATTGCACTGTGTGAATTATATAAATTATTACCAACTCACGGTCTGAGGTACTAGCGATTCAAGAGATATCCATTTAAAAAAATATTTTCGTTTAATTAACGATATCTGCCAAACCACGTGCCCTATCGCAAATTCCAAAAGGACATTTTAGTGCTGAACAGATCTGTGAAGTTTCCCCTCGATTGGATCAAAAATGAGGGAGGAGCACGGTTTTAAAGGTTAATGCTTAAAAACGTCATAACTCTGAAACCATGTGACGCATGACGTCATGCTCGTTGACTTTTTTGTTCGTCATGGGTGTGCGATTCTGCCTGCAAAGTTTTGGCCTCGATCTGTTCAGCCGTTGCAGAGAAAAAGGGGTTTTCGTGTTTTCACGAAAAACAATATGGCGCCCGAACCACGTGACCTCTGACGTCATGATTACCATTAAAATATTCTACAGACCGAGTTCCTCCTATGGTGAAAATTTGATCTCAATCGGTCCTATTATTGCAGAGAAAATCTTTTTTAAAGGAAATTAAAACTTAAAATGGCACTGAGTTTTAAGGATCATCAGAATTATCAGAATTACCAAAGTTCAAAGTGCCATAACTTTGTTAAAAATGATCGAAACGTCGTGAAGTTCGCAATTGACCTGTAACTTATCATGAGGAAACCATGTGCCAAGTTTGAAATCATTAGCATTAAGCGTTTAGAAAAAAAAGTCCGGAAAACTGTTCTTTGCATGACGGACTGACAGACGGAGGGACGGCGTGCAAACCTATAGTCCCCTCCGGTGTACACCGGTAGGGGACTAATAAATGGAACAAAATAATACAATATAAATGAGGAATGAATATAAATAATAAGATAAATAAGAAATAAATAATAATATAAATAAGAAATAAATATAAATAAAATAAATAAATTAATATTATATAAAATAAATAAAAATAATATACATGTATATAAATAAAAAAAAGATATATATATATAATAAATAAAAAAATATTATAAAGAATAAATATAAATAATATAAAGAAAATAAATAAATAAATAAAAAAAATATTAAATAAATAAATATTAAATAAAATAATATAAATAAAATAAATAAATAATAATAGAATAAATAAATATAAATAATAATAGTTCTAAATAATAGAACAAAATAAATGAGGAAGGCATAATAATACGAACCTCGTTGTGATCTTCAAGGTGATGTACATGGCCATTCATAGACAATCCGGACAAACACATCGATATTGTACATGGGATTCAAGCCTCCGTTAGGATGGGAAAACCATGAGGACAACCCAGACATTGTTTCTTCTTTATTAGCGAAGCTACACGAGAAGTTTATAATAAGACTTGGAACGGAGCCACAGGTGCGATGGTTACAAGGCACGGTAAAGGTAAGCGACAGGTGGAAGGCCAGGTGACAAACGCACGAGAGGTAAACAAGATGGGAATCGTCCTAACAACGTTAATACACATCAAAAACGAAACGTCAAGGCACCACACCCCGGAGAAAGAAACACCACGACTACCACAATCACAATTTCAGGAAACACAAGGAAAACGTTGCCTTTAACAACTTGGCTCAGGTACACCGACTTCGTTATTCACGTTTTGGTTTAACTAACATTACAACCATCACTGACGACCTGACGATTCCACAACGGCGAAGAAGATTCCTGAAATACAAAATGTACCTGTTCAATGATGCAAGATCATTTGGGGACAAAACACTGAAATAAACAAGAAGTCCAATCCACATTGATTCATTCCCACTCATACTACAAGCCGCCATCTTGGCAATGTGTGATGATGGAGCTCACAGAACACGATTTCCTTGTTCGTTTTCAAAATGCCATCTCAATGTCTCCGACATGGCAGAAGTCTTCCTGAACAAGCGTTATGCCTAGGTCCCCTGTTGGTGAAGTGATGCGAGTTGACAAAGTGGCAGACGCAAGGCGGCCATCTTGGATTTTGACGTGGCGACCCAATTTTCAATAGCATTCTCCCTTATGCATAGATACACCCACACACCAGATTAGACGTTAGTAGTCCGTTTATTTTTCAAGATATTTCGCTCACAAGGTTCAGACAGCTATATGGTGGCGGCCATCTTGAATTTTGACGTGGCGACCCAATTTTCAATAGGGTTCTTCCTTATGCCTAGATACACCCACACACCAGATTAGAAGTTGGTACTTCGCTTATTTTTCAAGATATTCCGCTCACAAGGTTCAGACATACATGGTGTCAGACATAAATGGCGGCGGCCATCTTGGATTTTGACCTGGGTTGCACCCACACACCAAATTAGAATTCGGTCCTTCACTTACGCACACATGCACATACGCCCGCATGCACGCACACACGCACCGATGGACGCACACACGGACGGACGCACACACGGACGGAGGGGAAAAGCATAGTCCCCCTTTCGCTCCGCGGTGCGACGGGGGACAATAAAGTACTTAGGTTGTCCATCAGGTCATTGTGCTACTTTTAACTTTTGTAACTCATCTGACGTACACACGATAGAAACAAACTGCAATTGGCACATCAAAGCATAATTCATAAAGTTTTTACAGTTCACATTTTAAAGTTTCAACAAAACCGCCATCTTTGAGAACATTATAATTATACACCGTTCAATCCAATTCTCCAACTTGTTGAAAACATTCTCCAATTGCTGCCGAGGAATTTCATGAATTGCGTTTGTGATCGTGTCCCGAAGTTCATCCACACAATGTCGTTTTGATGAGTAAGCAACAGTTTCACCAACCCCATAAAATGTAGCCCAGTGAGTACGGGTCAGGTGAACAAGGTGGACAAGCAATCACGGGTCAGGTGAACGAAGTGGCCAATGACATGGCCCATTGTAAATGTGGCCAACACTAACAACAACATTAATAAAACTTGATAAATTATACTTTCATGTGCTATTTACAGTTTTACAGCTCCTATCGTGTGTATACATACGTCAGATCAGTTAAAAAACTTTGCGGACATTCTGTATAGTTAAACAAGAAAACAAACGCCTGCAATAGTGCAACGATTGCTGGAAAACAGCAGGAAAACTACCAGATGTCCCACAAACAACCAAAGCTCAATCGGGCTCGTGGTCCTCGGAGTGCAGTCAAAGAGCTATCACCAGGCCCAAGCAGTCAATATGACACGGATCCGGAACAAGTCTGCGGGCAACATGGAAACTCTTCAACCCGAACAAACATTTGATTTGCATTGTAAAGTCACGATAAACAAGCGTTACGTCTTGGTCTCCCGTCGGGGAAGTGATGTGAGTTGACAAAGTGGAAGATGCAGAAAACATGCTATGATATGATATTTCGCTCACAAGGTTCAGACATACATGGAGGCGGCCATCTTGGATTTTGACAGGGCGACCCAATTTCCAACAGCGTTCTTCCTTATGCCGAGATACACCCACACAACAGATTAGAAGTTAGTAGTTCGCTTATTTTTCAAGATATTTCGCTCACAAGGTTCAGACATATATATGGTGGCGGCCATCTTGGATTTTGACGTGGTGACCCAATTTCCAATAGCATTCTTCCTTATGCCTAGACACACCCACACACCAGATTAGAGGTTGGTATCTTCCCTTCATGAACTAAACAAATTGATGTATCAAGACTCAATGATGGTGATGGCATGGGGGAAACGCTTGTTACCCACAGAGCTAAGTAGCATAAAGCTTGCTACGTTCTGTGTAATGCAACAAAAATTGTTACGGATGCGGGGGACGGCACTCCCGTTAGCAAGGGGGGGTTAATCCCCTTGTCCTGTTAAGCTGGCCGTCCGACCGGTCCTGGGGGTATGACGTCACTTCCGGTCGATGGTAAGTAGGGTTGTAAGCCCAATTTGTCTTAATACCTAAGTACTACCACCGGCCGTAAGCGAGGAAATACTCCCACCCGGGCCACAGCGTGATTGGAATGCGCCGAGCGAAGCGAGCTGCAACTCGGGCCGTTACCAAGAGACTAAACCCGATTATAAAGCAGTTTCCTGTCAAAGATCACAGAAAGAATTGCGCTATCACAGATGAATGACCATCTAGTTTCAAATAATCTTTTCAATTCTCGCCAGTCAGCATATAGACCAGGCCATAGCACCGAGACCGCTCTCCTAAGAATAACCAATGATCTTCTGACCTCTCTTGACTGTGGTAAGGTTTCCGTTCTTGCTCTTTTGGACTTGTCTGCCGCCTTTGACACGATTGACCATAGTGTCTTAATTCGTCGTCTTGAAATCACATTTGGTATAACTGGTACTCCCCTTTCTTGGCTGATGTCCCATCTTACTGATAGAGTGCAAACAGTTGTTGTCAATGGCCAGAAATCAGCCCCTTCTCCGCTTTCCTTTGGCGTTCCCCAGGGCTCAGTCCTGGGACCTATCCGCTTTCTTTTGTACACTCACTCTAATTGATCTTGTTGCCAGACATTCAGTTGATCACCACGCCTTTGCGGACGACAATCAGCTGTACAAAGGAAGCACGATTCAACAAATCGTGCCCACTGTTGAAGTGTTAGAAGGCTGTATTGCCGACGTGAAGGCATGGATGACCCAAAACAAACTTCAGCTGAACGATGCTAAAACAGAGTCTATGATTGTAAGATCGCACAGATGTCCTCTACAATGTTCACTTCCTACCACTATTCATGTTGGTGAAACCGATGTAAACTTTGTTTCGTCGGCCAAGAACCTTGGTGTGGTTTTCGACTGTAACATGACATTTTCCAAGCAAGTACTTCAAACTTGCAAATCAGCATACTTTCAGCTGTGAAAGATCGCATCCATTCACCACTTTCTTACTCCTCAAGCTGCTCTAACTCTGGTCTGTGCCCTTGTCCTCTCAAGGCTAGACTATTGTAATTCTTTGTATGCTGGCTGCCCTCAGTTTCTCTTGGATAAGTTACAAAAGGTTCAAAACTCTGCCGCTCGTCTTGTCTGTAAGGCGAAGACGTCTGACCATGTTACTCCGCTGCTTGAATCTTTACACTGGCTGCCTGTCTCTGCTCGTGTGCAATACAAAATGTGCACACTATGTTATAAATCATTGCGTGGAACGGGACCTCACTATCTCTCCGATTTGCTCACTCTCTATGAACCTCGGCGACGGCTTCGTTCAAGCGACGACTCTATGACCTCAGAGCCGCCGCGCACCAGCACCAAGTCGTTTGGCGAGAAATCCTTTTCCTTTGCTGCACCTCTGCTCTGGAATGACTTGCCTTCCTCTGTTCGACATGTTGACTCTCTTCCTGCCTTTAAAACCTCCCTCAAAACCTATCTGTTTCACAAGTCTTTCAAAGTCTAAGTCCTGTTTTCCCTTTGGTTTGAGGTGGGACAGAGATCGAGAGTATGTCAGTGTACATGTGCGGGGGAGGGAGGGGAGGAGGAGGGGGAGTACACATCTGTGGGTTTTCAATGGGGAGGGAGAGGAATAGGGCAAGAGTGAAGGTGTGTCTGTGTGTGTGTATGTTTGTGCGGTGTGTGTGCATTCGCATGATAATGTAAAGTGCCATGAGGGTCGTTTACTCTGCTTGATGGGGCTATATAAGACTCCTTTATTATTATTATTATTATTAAAAGTGGAATGAGCCAGGAAGCGACAAGCAAAAGCTGGTCAGGAATTAGCTCAATCACCACTTAAACAGCACCTTCGCAGTGCAAGTGCTCCAGCATATTCCATGGAAACAGAAAAGGGAAATCAACCAGCTCTGGTTGAAAGGTTCACACACATCCAGAGGTCAATGGGCACATCAAGTAACAGCACGGCTCTGTTCATTCTTCTTCACAGGTCATATGCTGAGTATCAAATCAACACACCAGACGATGAGCAAATGCACTATGATGAGTGGTGTAAGCAGATGGCGTCAGAGCATCCTCAGTTCGATTAATGGTACAAAGTGTGGCAGTTGGAACTCCTCTTCCTACAGTTCCTTAGATCACAGCGTGAACAAAGATATGTTGCATATGTGGAGTCACTTGGAATGATTATTCCATGGATGTTCACTCTTGACCATTATCACTATGCTCGCTGGATGACGGTTCATGTAAGAGATCTACTTGCCCTCGAGATTAACTGCCCTACCTCACATGCAGAGTTCCTCAAAGGCAACTTTGTTATGCAGAAAACCAGGCACAAGTTCTCAGCGCTTGCCCATGATCAGGTTCTTGAACAGTTGAATGCAATGGTGAAGGGAGATGGAGGCGTAATAGGTATATCACTGAAAATGAAGCAGCACTGAGACGGTGGATGGTGGCAGGTCCAGAAACAGCTAGACTATTAATGGAGTATGATGACAAACATTCTATGAAAAAGAAGGACATAGAAAGCCACCATGAACAAATACCAAGTGTGCAGAATACTTTCCTATCTGAAGTCAAGAGCGTCACTGATGTGATGGAGGAACTTGGCAACAGTGTGGTACATACTATAAGGTCTGCAGAAGACATAGGCAAAACACAGTACCAGAAATTTGTTGCGGAGCGTATCAATGACAATATCACTGCATTCAATGACACCATACATAAGAACAATCTGCCTCTGTTAAATTCTAGTTCAGGAAGGAAACCTGCGAAGTCCTCATTCGGTGGGACGGTGGGAGGGATTTTCGAAGCTCCACACGGTCTCCACGTTTTTCGAAGTTAAGTCTGTTCACAATTGTATTTTGTCGAAACTGTATTTATCTTTCGGTGTGTGAAGTTATTGTGTGCAACTTTGGTTGTTTCTCGGTGTTTATCTTTCATAAATTGATCGTCTGTTTGCCGTGTCACGAGCAAGGCCTTTGCCGCGTCGCGAACGATTTGAAATCGAAGTTAAGTGATTGTTCCCATTTGTATTTTCGTTAAAACTGTATTTATTTATGGTGTTGTACGTATATTGTGTCCCGACGAAGATTTTTCGGTGCAAATCTTTCATACCTGTATTGAAAATCGTGTTAATTCGTGTCGTGTCTTGAGGCCTTGTACAGTGTACACTGTACAACCTTGAGGCTTTGTTTTTCTCTCAGCGGTCCGTCGTTTGTGATCCAATAACTTTCGTTCTCTGTATTCCCAGTCTTTTCACCCATAGCCTACTTCCTTGTGTAAATCTCAACTCAAAAAAAAAAAAAAAAAAAAAAAAAAAAAAAAATTCCCTTCTCTGTTCTCATTCGTTTATTCATTCTTATTCGTTCGTTCGTTCTTCGACCACGTGTTTCTCCCCCATTTCCCCAGATAGTTTTCACTGTTATTAACCTTCAATGTTTACACTTTCCCCTCAAGTTATGTATTCCGTCATATTTTATAACACCTTTTTCTTCTTCTTCTTTAAAAGGCTGCTTTCGACTTGCTCACCAAATCAATTCATCCCAAAAAAAATATCCATCTCCTATAGTGCCTTTTTTCTACATTCCCTAAACTCTCCTGCACTCCATCCTCCATCCAGCGTCCTTAAACGTATTTTTAACTCGAAGGTCACAAGAAACTCATTTTGCAATAAATGTTCGTTTCCCATAAATCGTACACTTTCTAAAATCCAATCTCACCCCTCCCCTCCAAATCTTCCCCATAACCCCTCCCCTCCAAATCTTCCCCATCACCCCTCCCCTCCAAATCTTCCCCATCACCCATCCCTTTCAAATCTCCCCCCTTGCCCCCTCCCTCCTAAACTACCCCCTCACCCCTCCCCGCCAAGACGCCCCCTCGCCCCTCCCCTCCTAGACTCCTGCCTCACCCCTCCCCTCCAAATCTCCCCCATATCCCATCCCTTTCAAATCTCTCCCCTTGTCCCTTCCCTCCCAAACTCCCCCCTCACCCCTCCCCTTCAAATCTCCCCACCCTCATTGCTTCTCAATTTCCCCCCTCTCACTCCCCCTCCTCAAAGCGTCCTCCCCGCTTCTTCCCCCTTCCAACTCTCACCTCCATCTCCCCAAACCTTCTGCCTCGCTCTTCCCCCTCCTCAAATAACACCTCATTGTGCCTCACCCAATCACCATCAAACCTTTTGTCCACCCCATCCTTCCCTTTCTCCGAGCTATTCTGAAATCTCCGACACACCTTCAACAGCTCTCCCTACCTCTTCCACCTCTTCCACATCTTACCCTACCCCTCCTCCCCCCTGTTCTGTATCTGATGCTCCCCCTTCCTCTTCATTAACGGTATGGACCTCAAACATCCGGGGCCTTCGTTCAAACTTAACTGATCTCTCCATACAGGTTGCTTCTGTCAAACCAGACGTGATCTGCTTAACAGAAACTTTCCTCCTTTATGATGTCTCTGATTCCTTAGTATCTCTCCTGGGCTACTCCCTCCTCCGGTATGATAGACCTGAGCCTCGTCCTGGAGGCGGGGTTGCTATCTTTATCAAAAACTCTCTTCCTCACTCGCCCTGCACTGCACTCTCTCCACCTCACCCCCAGGAATACCTCTGGCTACGGCTTCCCCTTCGCTCCCACCTCTTGTTCATATGTGTGTTGTACCGTCCACCAAACAGTGATGACTCCATCTACATCTCGCTGTCTGATAATATGGACCAACTTCTATCTACTCATCCCAACTCTCTCTTCCTCATATGTGGTGATTTCAACTGTCATCATGCCAGTTGGCTGGGTGTGGGTACCTCTCTCACCAGCCATGGCTCCTCAGCAAAGGACTTCTGCGACTCACTGGGACTGACACAATCTGTCAATTTCCCGACCCGGATCTCAGTCAACGGAACATCTTCTCTTCTGGACTTGGTTATGACTAACTTCCCTGAAAATGTCTGCTGCTCTTCTTCTGCTCCAATCGGATCATCTGATCATGTCCTTGTTAAAGTGGACATCTCTCTGACCATCCTCAGGGAGCCTGCTCAGCGTCGACGAGTCTGGCATTTCACTCAGGCCAACTGGCACGGTCTTCAAGCAGCCATCAATCATCTGGACTGGTCTCCCATCTCTACCACCTCTGATATCAACTCATCCTGGGAATTCTTCCAAAGTAAATTGCTCTCTCTCATGCACAGATTTATCCCATCTCGTCTTCAGTTGTCATACCCTTCCTCCCGTCCATGGTACACGGAATCTTGTGGTGAGGCTGTTGCCCAGAAACAACTTGCCTTCGTCTCCTGGAAAGCAAATCCAACGGAAGGAAATCTCATTTCCTTTCACAAAGCCCGAAACAAGTGTGTGTCCACCCTCAGGAGAGCCAGGTAAACAATATCTCTCCATTCTCAAGACCGAACTCTCTTATCTGTCTCCCTCTTCCAAATCCTGGTGGCATCTGGTCAAATCCGTTTCTGGTGTTTGTTCCCCCTCCATCCCCTCCCTTACCTCAAACGGCTACACAGCTGACTCCGCACGTGAAAAAGCTGAATGCCTCAACTCTGTGTTTGCCTCTAAATCTTGTGTCCCAAACCCATCCCTCTCTGTACCCACCATACCCAGTCGTACCCTGCTGCTCCTGGACTCCGTGTCCTTTCCTCCTGACAAGATGGAAAAGTTTCTGTCAACCCTCGACTCTGATTCTGCAACTGGACCCGACGGCATCAGCCCACGGGTCCTAAAATCCTGCTCTGCTGCTCTATCTCACCCTCTCTCTGTTCTCTTCACCCTCTCTTTTGCTCAAGGTCAACTGCCATCTGCTTGGAAATCAGACATCATCACCGCTTTGCACAAAAAAGGTGCAAAAACAGATCCTAGCAACTACAGACCAATCAGCCTTCTCCCAATTATCAGCAAAGTCATGGAATCAATCATTGCTTCGGATATGAAATCTTTCCTCTTCTCCAATGGCTTGATCTCTGATCATCAATTTGGTTTCAGACCAGGTCACTCTACTCTGGACATGCTGCTTCTGCTGTCTCAACAATGGATGGAGGTCCTCAATGCCAAACAGGAAATTAGAGCTGTCTCCCTCGACATATCACGTGCCTTCGACACGGTCTGGCACCCCGCTCTGCTCACCAAACTCTCCTCCTTTGGTATCCATGGAAATCTCCACGCCTGGCTGGCGGACTTCCTCTCTAGTCGTCGTCAACGTGTGGCCCTGAATGGGTTTCTCTCATCTCCTCTTCCTGTTCAGGCTGGAGTTCCCCAAGGCAGTGTTCTGGGCCCCGTGCTTTTTCTGGTCTTCATCAATGATCTCTCTGACTCTCTTGAAAATCCTCTCTATCTCTTTGCTGATGACTCCACTCTCTGCCGCTCCATTCCTCTTCCCTCAGATCGGCAGTCTGCAGCCTCCTCACTCTCTGAAGACTTAGACAAAATCACAGACTGGTCAAACAAGTGGAACATGTCTTTCAATCCTGACAAATCTCACACTCTTACTATGTCTCTCCGAAAAGATCGACTGGACAACCCTCCCATCTACTTTCTCAACAATCCTCTCCAAGAAGTTCTGTCGCTCAAGCTTTTGGGTCTCACTATCTGCCATGATCTTTCTTGGGAAAACCACATTTCCAAGCTGGCCTCCAAAGCCAGTCGCCGACTGGGCATCCTCCGTCGTGCGAAGTCCTTCCTCGGCACACCTGAGCTCCTCACCACATACAAGGCTTTCATCCGCAGCTCAATGGAATACTGTTCTCCCCTATGGGCCGGTGCTCCTGCCTCACACCTAGCTCGGCTTCACGCTGTTGAAACCAAAGCTTTCAGAATTATTGGAATCTCCCGCGATGAAGCTATCTCTGAGGGCCTTTCACTCACTCACCGCAGGCAGGTAGGTGGTCTTTCTGTCTTCTACCGACTCCTCTCCGGCCTTGCACCCCCAGCTCTCTCTGTGCTCTGTCCCCCAAATATTCCTACAGGTCGCACAAGATCTGCCAGCAACCCTCTGATGGTTAAACTGCCGAAATCTCGGCTCTCTGCTCACCTTTACTCTTTCATTCCTCTTTTCTCCCGCCTCTGGAACAAACTCCCTCACTCCCTTCAATCCCACTCCTCCCTCCAGGTCTTTAAATCATCTGTTCACCACCATCTCTTATCTTCCCCCATCCAAAACCTTGATCTTTTCTACCCCCGCTAATTCACCCCAGATCCACCTTGTTTGAAATTCCAACTTCTTTCCTGGAAGTCCTGGCAGTGTCCATATGTTTTATACCTCTCCCACCGCCCCCTTCCCATGCCCCCCCCCCCCAAAGCCCTCGCCCTCTCTTAGATCTCTCGATGTCTCCATGTCTCTCGGTCCCTGCTCTCAAATGTTGTGTTTGTGTCCTTCCCCCTCTCTCCCCATCTTGTCTACCGCTCCCGATGTTATATGTTTTATGTGTCGGTTTGTCTTTCTGTGTGATTAATGTTCGCTCTTTCACGAGCCTCGATCTTGTATACTAAAAAAAAAAAAAAAAAAAAAAAAAATCCACTTCCAAAATCTCCAACCTGCATTACGATGTTCATCTCTTCTCACGGATGTATATATCGTGTCAAGCTAGAGAAAGTGATATGGATGCCTTCTTCGGGCATGAAAATCATGCTTGGCCTCCATCGTTGGCGTCAAATGGCATCATGCACCAAACAAGCAAATCTGACTTGATGGAATGCTTGGAGTCATTGGTACCTCAAACGGAATCTGTTTCAAATGTTGATGTCAAAATTGTTGACGGCGCTGCCCTTGTGCACATGCTTGATCCGAAGAAGTCCAAACTTTCTGTCAAAACATTCCAGGATCATTCACAATTGGTGTTCTTGCCCTATATAGAACGCATGCTGCAAGACGTTGTTCGTATAGATGTTGTCTGGGATGTCTACAGGGAAGACAGCCTAAAGGCACAAACACGACAGAACCGTGGATCTGGTAATCAAGTCCGGGTGGACAACAACACCAATGTTCCTGTTAACTGGAAGAACTTCCTTCGCTGTGATGCAAACAAAGACAGTCTGTTCCAACTTCTAGCCAATGCAATACAGGAGTTTCAAACTCCTCAACAGAAGCAAGTCATCTCCACACATGGCCAGAATGCTGTATCATCTCCCATAGCTGACCTCTCAGACTTGTCCTGCACTCACAAAGAAGCGGACACACGGCTCCTGTTTCATGCTTCCCATTCGTTCCATAATGGACTCACCAAGCTGATGATATATGCAACAGATACTGATGTGGTGGTTCTCGCAATTGCAGTGTCAAGTGTTCTACAGGACTGTGAAATATGGGTAGCATTTGGTCATGGTTCTAAACTACCTTACATCCCATGCCACCTAATTGCAGCTGAATTAGGCAATGACGCATCATGGGGTCTTCTATTCTTGCACGCAATATCAGGATGCGATACTGTTTCTGCCTTCCGTGGAATTGGAAAGAGAACAGCTTGGGCTGTTTGGCACAGTATGCCTCATCTCAAACCTATTTTTGCTTACTTATCCCATGCTCCAAGCCAGGTATCTCCCGATGACTTTGACCAAATAGAGAGATATGTTGCTCTCTTGTATCAGCGAACATCAGCACTCAGCCATGGGAATGAAGCCAGGAAGCAGTTGTTCACCCAGAACCGTACGATGGAAAACATTCCTCCAACGTTACATACATGCCCTGGAACAGCATGTGAAAAGGGCTGTTTATCAGGCAGGGCACATCTGGGGACAGTCACTTATAGGAGACCCCGAAGTTCCATCGCCAGATTTATGGGGTTGGGAGAGAGTGAGAGATGATTCGCCATGGACTCCATGCTGGACCACTCTTCCAGAGGCAGCCAAAGCTTGTCAGGAACTGTTGAAATGTGGCTGCAAAAAGTCTTGTACAAAAAGATGCAAGTGTGTCAAAGCAAATCTCCAGTGTACACAGTTGTGCTTCTGTTAAGGACAGTGGGACAGAGAATAAACAAGCGTTACGCCTGGATCCCCCGTTGGTGAAGTGATGTGAGTTGACAAAGTGGAAGACGCAGAAAACATGCTATGATATGATATTTCGCTCACAAGGTTCAGACATACATGGCGGCGGCCATCTTGGATTTTGACGTGGCGACCCAATTTTCAATAGCGTTCTTCTTTGTGCCTAGATACACCCAAACACCAGATTAGAAGTTGGTACTTCGCTTATTTTTCAAGATATTCATCTCACAAGGTTCAGACATACATGGCGGCGGCCATCTTGGATTTTGACGTGGCGACCCAATTTTCAATAGCGTTCTTCCTGATGCCGAGATACACCCACACACCAAATTAGAAGTTGGTACTTCGCTTATTTTTCAAGATATTCATCTCACAAGGTTCAGACATACATGGCGGCGGCCATCTTGGATTTTGACGTGGCCACCCAATTTTAAACAGCGTTCTTGCTTGTGCCTAGATACACCCACACACCAGATTAGAAGATGGTACTTCGCTTATTTTTCGAGATATTCAGCTCACAAGGTTCAGACATACATGGCATCAGACATACATGGCGGCGGCCATCTTGGATTTTGACGTGGGTTGCATCCACACACCAAATTTGAATGCGGTCCTTCGCTTACGCACGCACGCACGCCCACACGCACGCACGCACGGACGGACGGACGGACGGAGGGGAAAACCATAGTCCCCCTTTCGCTCCGCTGTGCGACGGGGGACAATAAGCAAGCAAATCTGAAAATATGAGATACTGACAGAGATAAATTACTGTTTCAACAGAATGTATGACACCATTGGATTGCTTGACCTGAAAAACAGAGGTATAGATACCATGATCAATTGTAATCAGAGCACTTACATCGATGTGACAAATTAATGTTATTAGCATTATTTTGAAGTTTTCACAATGATATTTCACAAGTGTTCTACCGAGTTCCTTGACCTAAAAGCATATGCATAGACAACAAGATCATGGTAATCGGGGCACTTATAGCTGATTTATGGGCAAAATGTGTTTTGTGGCGGCCAGTTTGAATTTTGAATTTTTTGGCGGGAAACGTTGGAGTGACATAGTGGTTCCGGCAATTTTTGAAATCGGCATACCCAAAAACCCCCATGTGAAAATTTTCATGCTTCTTTCCAGAAGTGCACACCTCAGTCACATATCCGCCCCGCTACTCAGGGGGTTTAGGATGTTGACTTCAACCACCAACCACGGTTCAAATTGAAGATTGCAAAACAGAAACTCAGCCCAGTGAGCAAATCGAGAAGTGAAATTCCAACAAAGTGGATTGAAGAATGTGCACAGTTGTTATAACAATGGCACTAAGGAAAAATAGAAATCTAACAGTTGGAATGAGGGGAAGAAGGAGAGGATGAGGATGATTCATTGAGAAAGTGAATTTTAAGAGGAAGAGAAGCTGATATTAGAGAGTAAGGAGGGTAGATTATGATAGGAATCTGGAGAGCAGGAAACATGCTTGGAGGGAGGATGAAGGAAAAGAGGGAATTTGCATGAAGTATATACTCCAGGGGATAACAAAACACTATACTTACTGTACAAAACCTGTTATTAGTCCCTTATCAGTTTCAGAAGGGACTATAGGTTTGCTCTCTGTCTGTCCGTCCGTCCGACCTGGGGTTTTTCAAACTTTTTCCCAATACCCTCCAACATATGCACCTGAAACTCGGGGCATGGCTTTATTATGATAAGTTACAGATTACAGTTTATTATGCAAAGCAATTCTCGCTCTTGTTCGTACATGGTCTCTACTTTTTGAGAGGCACAACCAACCAAAGCATGTATAACAAGGACTGTAGCAGCACTGTAACTATTGGAAAAATCTGCCATTAGATGTCAAATTACTGATATAATGAAGACGTTTATATCCCATTACTGCAAATTGTGAATGTAGCAAACATCATCTGGCTGTCCTGGGTTCAAATAGACTCGGTTATAAACTACCACTCAGGTGTTTCAGAGGCAGGTTGATTCATCAATGTGTGTGCCGTCCCTTGGGTGGATGTTAAACAGGTGTCCCATCTGCTGGCATTAGTTGGCGGACGCTCAAGATCCCATCCCACGGTTTTTATGCGAAGATTAGGCGAGTTATGGTCGGGCCCCATGAAGAGATTGCTGTAAGAGAGTACATTGATGACGATGAAAGTTATTTAAAATTAATCTGACCTACAAAGTGTGTGAATGGAGGATTTATTTGTAACACATTCACACCGGCTTGAATATTGAACAATGGTGGCAAAATCACACCAAATACACTTCAGGTGGTTTCATAAAGCAAATCGTTATTGCCTTCATCTTCTCCGCTGATACAACCTTCACCGGATACGGAGAGCTCAACATTACCCCAAAATAAATCCACATTTGAGCAATATTCCTCATCAGATCCCTCCGTCTCCCAAAATTCATCAAACTACGGCATTGCCAGGCACACAGCCGCGGTTGGCAAGTTTTCAGAAAAGGCATCGCCCAGTTAAACAAAGCTTAAATCATGGCTTTTGACAAATACTCCATGTTAAAAATGAGGAATGTGAATACAAATCAATGTTCAAAAGGCACCATTGTGTGACGCATGCCAATTTAAACTAAATTTTGATTTGCAGTATCGTTTATAAAGCTTTGAACGTGGCAGCTTCTTCACCGTGACGATTCCCCCAAATCACAGACCATGCTGTTTCCCTGTTTCCCATTCAGGGCTTTGGCAACTTGTTCTGGTGATGCTATGAGTCACACAGCATGTGCTGCTAGGTCACACAATCTTCATGGATGTCACTGAACGTTTTACACAAAAGCCGCTTAACTCTGACACGCAACTTATGGACTTATTTATAAACTGCAGAAGATGTTAAATCAATGGGGCAATACCTCTGGTGCTTACCTGGTAGAGCAAGCAGTATACTGCACTGACTAAAGGTATTTTAAACCAATTGCAATGGTTGCTAGAAGACAGCGCAGCTTGTAGAATCATACAAACAAAATCATAAGATTTTAAACAAACAAAAAAATACCTATTTTGGGGGGGAAACCCCCTACCTCCTCCCAACCCCATACACCTCCTCAGACTCCAATTTTTCTAATGCCTTGAACAAACATTGGTACATCACGGGTGATGGAGGTTGTGGTGAAGTTTCATCGAAATTGTGTGTGTAGTTTCTGAGAGGAAAGCAAATACCTATTTTGGGGGATGAAACCTGGATCCACTTTGACCCCCCGTAGATCCCCTTAGACCCTGATTTCTTAATGCCGTGAACAAACTTTAGTCACAACACAACAAATATAATTTGTGCCAAATCTGGTCGCAATCCCTTCAGCAGTTTCAGAGAAAAAGTTGCAAGTGTTTATGGACTGGCGGACAGACGGACGGACAACGCACCATCGCATAAGCTCCCCGGAACTACGTTCCAGGTGGGCTAAAAACAGCTAAATGATGAAAAATTTGTGCAATTACATTGACTACCACACGAGCAAGTTCTACATCGACAGGAATTCACAAATGCTGGTCAAAGCATTCTGGACAAAAGGATGATGGTGGTGCACAACAGTCACAAACTGTGCAACGGCGGCACATGATCGAGTTCATTGTGAAGGAGAACGGCAAACCAGCAGAAATCCACGGGAGATTTTCTGGACAATTTCGGGATGCACGTCTTTCATGTATGAGTAGTTGTTCATTTGGATGGTGCAGGGAGTTCAAAAAAAAGTCATCGCAAATTGGTGAGCATTAATTCGGGAATCGGGAAAATATAAAATCATAACATTGCGCCATCTGAAATTATAAGTACTGATGTAAGCCACCATCTTGAAATTCAAAATGGCTAACGTAAAAATACGTTTGTTGTCACAACTCAGCATCTAATCGAGAGATAAAGATGTTTTTGGTGTCGATACGCATTTTGTCCAGAGGTTTATCAGGTGATGATCAAGTGTGTGGGGGGTGGAGGACCGAGGTTTGGGGAAGAGCGGTGGGCTTAGTACATGTTTCATAAATGATGTCATAATTGTCCTTATAAAGCCTTTGATGACCCACACCCGCCTTCTTCCGGATTATACGTATGTATATCAATTTTCTTTTCTGTGGATGAACATTTGTATTTTATTAGATATAATAATTTTATCCCGATCAATTTCTCTATAAAGTCTGATGTTGACTTAAAGGTAAAAGGAGACTGGCTTGAGATCTCAGGGTCCGGAGATTAAGCCCCTATCATGCCGTTGAATTAAGACCTGGTGGGTTGACTCAGCCTGTCATCCTTCTGAGGTCTGCAAAATGAGTACCACCTTACTGGGATACAACAACACAACATGCATTTTAAAGGCCATTTTCCCTGCTAGAGCGGGGGTTAGCCTTGCGGTCCCCATGACAATCTTCTCCATTTTGCCCTATTTTCTGCATCTCTCCTTGTTAACCCCCTTGCCCGCATTTCTTCTTCCACCATCTTTAGCCAAGTCTTTCTCGGTCTTCCCCGTCTTCTACTTCCTTCTACATTCATTTCCATCACTCTTCTCAACCAGTCACTTTCATCCTTCCTCAACACATGACCAAACCATCTCAACCTGTTCCTCTTCACAGCATCAATCACAGGCTCTATTCCCATCATCTTTCGCAATTCATCATTTGTCTTCCTCTCTCTCAACGATACTCCGCACATCCGTCGAACCATTCGCATTTCCACCCTTTCCAACCTTCGTTGCTGCTCTACGTTCATTACCCATGTCTCGCTCCCATAAATCATAACACTTCTCACACATGCAGCATACACCTTTCCCTTCAGCTTCAACGACACTCCCCTCATCATCAGCACGCCACTCAATTCCCGAAACTTCTTCCATGCACATCTCACTCGAGCAACCGTTGCCGAGTCTGATCCACCTTCTCCATTCAGCATGTCTCCGAGGTAGCAAAATGTTTTCACACCTTCCAGCTTCACACCATCTCCAAGATCCAACTCAACATTTCCTCCATCTGCAGCTCCCTCTGTGCACACCTTACATTTGAATGTAGCTGCCACACTGGTTAATGACCCTCTCAGACCACTACATTTTTGATGAACCCACTCAGCGCACATTGTACACTGAATGGAGTTCACTCCGACACCCTTCCTACACACAGCACAGGGCCACTTCCCAGTTCTTTCCACCTCACCACATGCTTTACAACTTGCCATCACCTTCGTCTTTCCGATATTCACCTTCAGACCTTTTGTCTCCATACATTCCTTCCACGTGTTCATCTTTTCCTTCAGTCCATCCATACTTTCCGCAATCAACACCAGATCATCTGCATACAACAACTCCCACGGTAAACCCTCCTTTACGTTCTGAGCCAGCACCTCCATCACAGCTACAAATAGTAGTGGACTTAGTACCGACCCCTGATGCACTCCCACCTTCACCTCAAACTCACCACTGTTCCCGTCCTTCGTCCTTACAGCTGTGCGCGCTCTTTTGTACATTGCCATCACTACTCTGATCAACCATTCCTCCACTCCTAACTTCCTCAATGCCCATGTCAATACTTTGCGTGGAACCCGATCGAATGCTTTCTCCAGATCAACAAACCCAAGAAACAACTTCTTCCTCTTCTCCATGTACTTCTCCTGCAACTGCCTCACAATGAAAAGCGCGTCTGTCGTTCCTCTTCCTGGCATAAATCCAAACTGCATTTCGTCGATCTTCACTTTCTTCCTTATCCTCCTCTCCAACACCCTTTCCAATACCTTCATTCCATGCTCCAATAACTTTATCGCTCGGTACGAGCCACACTCCAGAGGGTCACCTTTCCCCTTGTATAGAGGGACGAGGGTACTC
This sequence comes from Myxine glutinosa, assembly GCF_964187855.1. Lineage (NCBI taxonomy): Eukaryota > Metazoa > Chordata > Myxini > Myxiniformes > Myxinidae > Myxine > Myxine glutinosa. Next base: position 8,392,737 of record NC_136262.1, on the reverse strand, counting down.
AGTTCCCAATCCACTGGAATGCTGCCTTCTTTCACCACCAGATTACAGATCTCTGTCATTCTCTTCACACCCCAACTTCCTGCTGCCTTCAACATATCTCCCACAACTCCCGTCGGCCCTCCCGCTTTTCTACCCTTCATTGCTTTTATCGCTTGTTGTAACCCTGACCCTGATGTTGGGCTAGCGGCTAGGGTGCCGGCTTAGGATCCTGGGTTTGAATCCCGGTCGATCGCTGAATTAACGCCAGGGGGGTTGACTCAGCCTGTCATCCTTCCGAGGTCGGCTAATTGAGGACCAGTTCACTGGTAATTCCCTGTTTGTCGTTAAAGGCGGCAAAAAGGGTTGGCGTCAGGAAGGGCATCCGGCCGTAAGACATTGCTTCAAAAAGGGGACCCGAAAAACAACAACAACCACGGTTCCCGAAAAAGGCCAACCCCCGCTTGCAGGAAAAAATGGCCTCTAAAGGTGGTTTTATTGCTTTTATCGCTTCCTCAACTTCCTTCTCAGTTATCTTCTCTGCCGGTCCTAAAACTGGGTTACTCTCTATGTTGCCATCCCATTCATTCTCTGTATTCAACAGCATTTCCATATATCTTTTCCATCTTCCTTTAATTCCATCTGGGTCGACAACGATTTGTCCCACTTCATCCTTCAAGCAGCTCACCCCCATCACATCACACCTCTCTTTCGCTATCTGCTTTGCAATCCTGAATACCGCTCTCTGACCCTCTTCCGAATCCAAGCGTTCTCCGAACATTTTCCTACATGCCTCCTGCGCCTTTGCTACCTCTTTCTTTGCAGCCTTCCTGGCTGCCTTATAACTTTCATGCTCTGCTGTTTCTGCTCCCGTACCCTTCGCCTTCTGCCACTCCTTGAACTTCTTCCGCTTCTCGTCAATCCTCTTTCCAACTTCATCATCCCACCACCATGTTTCCGAGTGCCTCGGTGGTCCTTTTGTCCATCCACATACCTCACCAACGGCTCCCAACAGACTAGCTTTCATTGACATCCAACCACTTTCAAGCTCAACCACATCATCCTCGACCCTACTCAGCCTCTCTTTTAATGCCTCCCTTACTGTCACCTCTTTCAACCTCCACACCTTCATTCTCGGTTGGTACTTCACCCGCCGAGCTCTCCTCGCACCTTTCACCCTTACGTCGCAGACAACCAAGTGGTGCTGTGAAACAGCCTCCTCCCCCGGGATTACCTTTGTGTCTCGGAGGTGCCCCCTATCTCGGTGTGGAGGTGCCTACCACCTTACTGGGATGAATGAGCAATTTGAATATCCTGTGTCAGAGTGGCGACCCATCCAGGAATGCGCCCACTAGCCTAGGAAAATGCTTCGGCAATCCTATGCATCTGAAGAAGCAAAAGGACTGGTCTTCTTCAATACCTTCATTGCGATTTGAAGCCTGGTGTGAAGCAGACAGCCATCCTCGGTTTCAGTACTGGGCAACAGTGCTGGATCTGAATCTGTGCATTCTGGTCTACATGCGATCACGGCAAGATACAGTCACATGAAAAAGTAAGTACACCCCATGTAAAGTTTTGACTTTTTCAACATATTTCAACATACAGCTATTTGATCTTCATTTCAACAATATTGATATATAAAGGTGATATAATATAACAAATATCGTGAAACATTTACATTTTGTAGTCCATTGTATAATTTAAATAAACATAAATGCAAGTTTTACATGTGGAAAAAGTAAGTACACCCTTGGCTCTAATAGGCGGTATTGCCCCTTTTGGCAGAAACAACCTCAAGTAGGCGTTTCTTATAAGTTATAACTGTCAACCAGTCTCTGACATTGACTGGGAGAAATTTTTGCCCAATCCTCCATGCAGAATTCTTTCAGCTGTGCGATGTTTGAAGGGTTTCTTGCATGCACAGCTCGTTTCAAATCCCCCCAAAACATCTCGATGGGATTTAGATCCGGGCTTTGACTTGGCCATTCCAGAACCCTCCATTTCTTTCTTTTCAGCCATTCCTTGGTGGATTTACTGGTATGTTTAGAGTAATTGTCATGTTGCAAGATCCACCTTCGGTTGAGCTTCAACTTTCCGACAGATGGCCTCACATTATCCTCAAGCACCCTCTTGTACAATCAATAATTCATAGTGGATTCTATGATGGTGAGCTGCCCAGGCCCTGATACAGCAAAGCTGCCCCAAACCATAATATTTCCACCACCATGCTTTACAGTTGGTATCAGGTTCTTGTGGTCAAATGCTGTCTTTGGTTTTCGCCAAACATGTCTTCTGGTACTGTGGCCAAACAGCTCTACCTTTGACTCATCTGTCCAGAGCACATTGTTCCAGAAGTGCTGGTCTTTGCCAAGGTGTTCATTGGCAAACTTTAGTCTTGCCCTGATGTTCTTTCTGGACAGAAAAGGTTTCCTCCTGGCACACATCCCATGTAGATCAAATTTGTGCAGCCTCTTTCTAATGGTAGACTCGTGCACTTCGACATCGCAAGAGCTACGTGTAGGTCCCGTGATGACATTCTGGGGTTCTTAGAGACTTCTTTCAGCATCTTGCGGTCTGCGCTCGGGCTGAACTTGCTGGGGCGGCCTGGCCTGAACAAGTTGGCAGTTGTTTGGAATCTTCTCCACTTGTAGATGATCTTCCGGACAGTCGAATGATCGATTTCAAATTGTTTGAAGATCTTTTTAAATCCCTTCCCAGACTCGTAGGCATCTATAACCTTCTTTCTAAAGGCCTCAGAGAGCTCTTTTGATCTATGCATGGTGATGCCGCACACTTCAACAACAAAGAGCAAACCAAACGAAATGTCTGAGGTTTAAATAATACAGGTTCCTCCAAGATCCTCTCAAACGATGAATGAATGATCGTTTTCAGGCCATCCTCTCTCACGATGTTCTAATCATTTGCACCTGAGCTGGTGCACCTGATTCAAATTTTAGGTATTTGAAGTCGTGATAAATGTAGGGGTGTACTTACTTTTTCCACATGCGAAATTTGCATTTATGTTTATTTAAATTTTACAATGGACTACAAAATGTAAATGTTTCATGATATTTGTTATATTATATCACCTTTATCTTTCAATATTGTTGAAATGAAGATCAAATAGCTGTATGTTGAAATATGTTGAAAAAGTCAAAACTTTACATGTGGTATCCTTACTTTTGCACGTGACTGTACATGTATCAGGATGCTCCGACTGAACTTGTCCCATGGTTCATCACTTTAGACTGAATCAATTACACTCGCTGTATCCCAGTCCATCTGAGAGATATGGCCAAGCTGCCAACAAAGCAACCAAAAGTTGCCAAATAATTAAATGCTTTTCAATAAATCACTAAGTGTGTGTTCTCAAATATTTAATTGACCAAACCCATAAACAAAATAATGCTTCCATCAATGGAGACGGGGAGACGGTAGTTGTTCAAACGGACAATCCATGTGCCCTTCGACGAAGGATGGCTGCAGGCCGAGAGATCGCCAGAATTGTTGTAGACTTTGAGGAAGCCAATCAACACTGGGGAAAATCGAGTGGATACACGTCACCTTGACCAAACACCGAGTGTACAGAAAGCTTTTGCCAAAGATGTCCGCTCACTGGTGGGCAGGATCGAGGAGCTTGGCAACCCATTTGAAGAAGAGAGCAAGGACTTGCTTGTTCTTGATACAAAGGAGATCACAAACCCTGCTGGAGTTGAGGTCAAAAACTTGAAGAAGATTGGCAAAGACCAATTTGATGCCTTCAAAAAAAATGGCTCATTGAGAAGACCAAGCCAATAAATGATGCTACAAGTCATAATAAGTTAACGTTATTCAACCGAACCCTAACCCTAACCCTACCAACCCTAACCCTACCAACCTTAACCCAAACAACCCTAACCCAAACAACAGTAACCCAAACAACCCTAACCCAAACAACCCTAACCCAAACAACCCTAACCCAAACAACCCTAACCCAAACAACCCTAACCCAAACAACCCTAACCCAAACAACCCTAACCCAAACAACCCTAACCCAAACAACCCTAACCCAAACAACCCTAACCCAAACAACCCTAACCCAAACAACCCTAACCCAAACAACCCTAACCCAAACAACCCTAACCCAAACAACCCTAACCCAAACAACCCTAACCCAAACAACCCTAACCCAAACAACCCTAACCCAAACAACCCTAACCCAAACAACCCTAACCCAAACAACCCTAACCCAAACAACGCTAACCCAAACAACACTAACCCAAACAACCCTAACCCAAACAACCCTAACCCAAACAACCCTAACCCTAACAACCCTAACCCTAACAACCCTAACAACCCTATCCCTAACAACCCTAACCCTAACAGTTACACAGGTGCAATATCAAGTAGCCCAATACCTGAAAATGATCGTCATATATTAGTTTATATATTTGCTGAGTTTGGTGCTTTAATTACAAAATCCACAAGAGGTTTGCTCAGCCGCTCAGCGATGCAGCTTCAAGTTTATCAATCATGAAGTGCAGACCCGTCATAATTTACTGACACTCAAGCACCAATTGTATGTGAATCAAATGTATGTAAGTAACAAGTATGTATGTGTTGCAGAGCAATACCCGAAGAAACACGTTGAGCTTCTTCATAAACATCTTCATAACTCTCGATTTTTCTTCAATAAAAAGTCCATGTCAACCTTGAACTACCATCGTGTATATCAGATTGTTATCTGCTATGTTTGGTTTGCATCTTCAGGCAAAATCATCTATATAAATACGCTTGTTCGTCCGTGTGTGTGTGTGTGTTTGTGTGTGTGTGTGTTTGTATGTATGTATCAGGAACAAGATAATTGGTTCCAGGCCATTTATTGGCAGAATTAGCTTTAGCCCATGGTCACTTGAAAGTCACAATGCCATGGGGTTTCCGCATATTTTGTGGGATTGGGAGTTGGACAGGCAACCGCAACTGGTTTATGTGAAGTCGGTGATAACATTCTGTTTCTGGTGAAACTGCCAAAATCTAGGCTCTCTGCTCACCTTCACCCTTTCATTCCTCTTTTCTCCCACCTCTGGAACAAAGTCCCCTACTCTCTTCAATCCCACTCCTCCCTCCAGGTCTTTAAAACAGCTGTTCACCACAATCTCTTGCCTTCCCCCATCCAAAACCCTGATCTTTTCTACCCCCGCTATTTAACCCAGATCCACTTTTATGAAATTCCGACTTTTTTCCTAGAAGTCCTAGCAGTGTCCTTGTGTTTTATACCTCTCCCACCTCCCCCCCCGCCCCCTCCCATGCCTCCTTCCACCAAGCCCTCTCCCTCCCACAGATCTCCCAATGTCCCTGTTCTCTACTGTTGTACTTGTGTGCTTCCCTCTCTCTCCCCATCTCGTTTCCCGCTCCCTTTATGATGTTTTCTTTTGTGTCCGTTTTTTTTTTTTGTCATTAATGTTAGCTCTTACACGAGCCTCGATCTTGTATCCCCCCCAAAAAAAAAACAACACGATAGAGGAGGGGAAAGCGTTAAATATTCTGCTGTTTTGATGTGGGAATGTCCATTTACTTTTATGAGTGGTACGAGGGTGAGGAAGGGTGGACAGGTTGGGTATGTGACAAGGAAGCCGGTGCTGCGATTCTTTGGACCAAAACGATATATAGCAGGATATTTCAAAACGATGTGGACGAGTTGCAACAAAAACCTGATGGACAGGTTGGTTAGGTGACAAGAACAAGCAGATTCGATGTTGGTTCAGGTAAGGATCCAGTTCTGGCCTATCAGTAGGATACAAAACAAACTTCAGCCTGGCGGAGGTATGCGCTCGGCCAAGTGCCATTCTAGTTTACAACTGTGAAACAAATCCGTTCAAGTTAATCTATCTATAATTCCAGCAATCTCTGTGTGTATGTTTGTATGTTTGTATGTTTGTATGTTTGTATGTATGTTTGTCTGTGACCGCTGTTTCTCGACAACTACCGGTCCGATATACTTGAAACTTGCCAGGTATATTGCTGGGGACCCGAGGATGTGCCTTTTCAAGGTTTGAAATTAATCGGACAAGCAGTTACCGAGCTATGTCCAAAAAACGATTCAACCAATCAGAGAGCAGCGAGCTATCACGTGTGCCGAACGTGGCGAACAGACTCTGCCTCGGACGGCACATTTGAGAGCGTATTCATTTATTTCACGTTTGCAAACTATGTTGGCGCTATGTTGGCGTTAAACTATGTTTTAAAACTAATAAAAACTAATTTGCGATTCATCGTAACTGCGATATACGACCTTCCGGAGCTCCCGTGAGAGCGTGCGCCATTACGGATAGTAATTCAATTAAAAACATAAAAACATTGTCCCAATTCAGTCAGAGCGAAGGGCGTTGTTTTAAGCGAAGAGCGTTTTATTTTTCCCCTTAAATTCAGTCGCCGGACGGTGAAAGCTTTTTTTTGGGGGCAGCTACTGGCAGCGACGTACGGCCAATCACAGGACACGTTGTTGTGTCGACGTGCCGTGTTGTTTTCCCTCGCGGTTTGGAATGTTTTTCCTTTTCATTTCTTTTCTCTTCCTTACGGAAGTACGGGCATTTCCTTAAATTTGCGATTCTTTCGCTTTCCTGCGCGTTTGGGCACGCTATGGCGATTTCTTTACCAAACTCCGAAGCCGTTCGCTTTGGACCAAACCATTTCATGTAAATAGAGGGGGGGGATTGTCACCGTACTCGCAAGCCGTTCGCTTTGGACCAAACCATTTCATGTAAATAGAGGGGGGGGATATAATTTTAGATATAGATATAGTACGGGCATGCCCTAGTAATAATAATAATGTGATTCACACATTAAAGAAAAGATTTGAAATGCTCCAAAAGATAAATACTTCAAGGAGAGACAAGCAATTACAAATAGGTAAAGGTGGACAGCGAAAGTGAGATAATCATTCGGTTCAAGTTTGTAAAGATGAAAAGGTACAAATCCCGACTGTCCTACAAAGTTCGAGCACTCAAAGTTTAGATTAAGGCCAGGTGAAGGGCCGAGTTTAAATGGATGCATTGAATGAATAAGATATTAAATAATGTAATGTATGTAGGTAACTATGGGCACGCTTTCCAAACCAAAGCCCAGGGGATGTGGTTGCGTGGTGCCCTCGATAAGAGCCGAGCCCTGGTTTTGTACACCTGCCGAGCAGCACACCACCAGCTGCTGTTTTGGCAGAGATTTCAAAGAGAGAGAAAAAGCTGATTTCCTCTTGTTCAGAAAAAAACATTTTAATAAACTGTGATGTCGGGTCCATGATTTTGTTGGTTTTATTTATTTATTTTTCATCAAAACTTTTGTTCTCCATTCAATACCGATCATTGGAATAGTGCCGGTATTTCCCACCTGCGTGCTGGTGCATTCAAGTTTCTGGTAATATGAAGACTTTCAAAATGGCGTATGAATGCTAAATGAGGCCTTGTGCTCATGCGCTCAGTGTGTTTTCACTGACTCGGTTCGGCCCACTGGGAATTTTTAACCTGCCGTTGCTTGCGCAAAATCTGTAGTTCAAAGTCTTTTAACATAATTTTCAGCATTTCGACAAAAGAGTGGAAATTTCAAAATGGTTAACCAAAATTGTTCTGTTCCTAAATACAAATCGGACTCACAGAAATATAGGAAATCGAGAAATATCCATGGGTGAGGTGTCGAGTTCATAACATTTCCTGTTAGTAAAAGTAAGCAGCGGCAATGTATATAATCGCACACACGCACACACTTCTAGTTTTAGCAATAGACACAAAAATCCAGTATCATTTCTCGTGACCCCAGATCCAAGCAATATATTTACAATGGCTCCGATAGCTCTTCCCACACTCCCAACATGATAAATAGTAAATATCATCATTATAAACTTACCCTATACATGCACCAGCCCCAGATATGCCCTTCCCATCGGTGTTCAGAAGAAACCAAACCAAATACACAGTCCATTCACTCATAGCGATCCACTGGGGGTTTGTGCATCACACGCCCGTACACTCTGGCCTTGCTCTGGCCCACGTGGTTGGGAGTTTGCAGTCCGAGCAGCTACTCGTTTGGCAAGGTGAGAAAGTTATCCAAGTCTTCCGTTGCACCAAAACACAGCCCTTTAATCTACGGTCCTTTTCCAAGTATTTTTGACTCACTTGATAAGCTTTGCGAGCCAATTCAGGTAATAATCCTTATCCGTGACATGATATACTTCATTTCGTCCCAAACACCACTGTTCCCTGCGGTTTCTGCTCATCAACCTCGAGCATTATGTCATTTCGAAAGTGGGGTATTGGTGAAACATACCTAATCAAACCAAGACACTACCTACAGCTTCTGTGCACAACTCGAGTTTTGCAGAAACCTTCTAACCAAATGATAGTCAAAATGCATAAAAACACCGAAACAATATGTGGCATTCCAGATGTAGAGAAAATGAACTACAAGGTAGGCCAACACTCATTTGTTCTAAAACAAGACCGAAAGTCTAACAGCGGCGTAGCCTGGCTTGTAAAATATTATAAACCACAAACACATATGTTTAGCTTTTTAAGCAGTCGCTAATGCTGTTTATAACATTAAACAAAGAAATTTGGAGGAATCCAGACATCAGTGAGGTAAGTTTTACTTACAGAACTGAGCGAAGATCTACTGTAATCTATATACCCCACAAGGATTGGGTTAATAACATGCTATAAAAAACTGAGGCGAATTCCTTCCCTCCACGGTTGTTAGTCCGTACACTGCTCATCATTGATTCATGAACCATACACAACTTCAATCCATTAACTTTGTATTCACGACATTGGGATTAAAGTGTTACTCATATTTACTATATTATTATTATTACTATTACGAAAACGATACTACTGAAACAAAACACTACTTTATGAAGAAACCTGGGCTTAATTTGTCCGAAGCGGTCCGAAGGAGAGGCATGAAGCCTAAGGCCGTTTTGGAAGAGACGTAACGCCGATGCTTTCGATATTTGATGGTCATTTTAACAATCGGTTTGTTTGTGCTTCATACTGAATGAAAAACGTAGAGGTAGAGCATGGCGATTGTGATATATGACCGGTTCGACGATATTTTCGGCATGAACGAAATTGGAATCAAAATGCCAGAGTGTGGAGAGTCAGCCGCCGTATGCCGTAATGACATCAGACATAATCACGTCACCCTGTCATGTGACAAGATCCTCAGCTCTGATTGGTATACGTTTGAGGGGACATACATACATACATACATACATACAGATGGACAAACAATGTTCTAGACGGCTTTGCCATATGGGCTACGCCGTAAAAATAAGAGGGTGGTGAGGGGGAAACTTTCCTCAGGAAGCGAAAGATGTAGAGGTTCATTACAGTATATGAAATGTCATGTGATGGGAAGAAGAAAAAGATAAAGTCATAAGAATTGATGACTTAGTGGTGATTAGCATATCTTAGGTGATTGATGATTTGGTTACCTTAGCAACCCCCCTCCAATCTCCATTGGTACATGATGAATTGGCATCATCCCAACAACCCCCTCCACAAAACATACGTACCGTGTATATATATATATATATATATATATATATATACATATATATATATATATATATTTTAATTTATTTATTTATTGATATATGTGGGAAAATTACATGCCTAGACCAGGAATCGAACCCAGGTCCTCTGGAAAACCGTACCAGTGCTCTACCATCTGAGCTATCTGGACGACCCTGACCGAGCATGCAATTTCCCACACATATGATTGCCACTCTCTGTCGGTCAATGCTTTTGGGGCACTTGCTGCCAATCATCGGAGCAACAACAGTCTGAACACGAAAGGGTCTTCCTCCAATTGGGGGGGGGGGGGGGACAAATCCATGGCCTCTATTACAAATCCATGTCATATATGTGTGTGTGTGTGTGTGTATATATATATATATATATATATATATATATATATATATACACACACACACATATATATATATATATATATATATATATATATATATATACTGTATATATATATATATATATATATATATACACATGGCATGTGATGACATACACAACCACTGCAATGACAACAAATCAGGAAGAAGGTTTCTGTTTGTGGCATTAATCCAGAAATTTGCAATTTGGGCCGCTGGGCTTTGGCCTGCAGTCAGCTGTATACAACACCCTGAAACAGTAATTCCAAACCTGTGGTCCACACACCAGAGGCCATTGGTAGGGACTCCATGGGAGGGGAAAAAATAAAATAACTGTCATAAAATTTGCCAACCCAAAAGCCAAATGACGTCACACACTGCGACTTGACCCCTGTCAGAAGCAACCATTTGTTGAAAGCCATGGTTCTTCATGGTTGTGGTTGTGAACATGGTTGGTTGTGAACATACTTTGTGAACATACATGGTTGTGAACATACTTTTGGCATTATGTAACTATAATAATCCCACATGGTGGGCCGCAAAACTTTTTGACGTTTCGGAAGGAGTCTGCACACCCATAGATTTGGGAACCACTCACTGTCTTAAAATATTTAAATCGTGCTCATAAACAAATAAATAAAGGAATTTAGAATAATTATTCCCATAGCAGCACATTTTGGGAAAATTAGCAGACATGTTTTTCCAAACAGAATTACACTGGGTGGTATATGTCAGCCATTGATGTCTTTACTACAGCTTACAATGTGCCAGGAAAACATGTCGCAAGATCGACTGTGCCAGGTCAAGGGCCAGGTGAAAGTCCAGCTTGCGTATTCTCTTGTGGCCCTCATCCACGTTAGTTGTTACCAAAGAGTACTCATGCAGACAAAAAAAGGCTTCAATGAAAACCCATCTGTATCAAATATGATGCGTGGCCTGCAAGCCTAGGCTCAAAGGTGACTTGTACAAGGGGAGACATTCCCAAATGTGCAAAGGCATCTCCTGAAGGCCTCGATAAGCAGCAAAATAAAACACTTCACAAATTAACAATCAAATTCCCGGAACAATATCACCAAAGTCAACAATTCAATTGTTTACCTACTTTATACACGTGCAAACATTGTTCGTCAGACCACCTTACGGTGAGTACGCTAGCGAGGTCACACCATGTTCTCAACAGATCTATTCTCTTGGCTCTGTTATCCAAATGGCATTTCCACACAGGTGATAACATGCAATGCGATACAGTACCTTGAGGTCACAACCGCAAGCAGCCGAGCCAATAAGTAGCTAATGTAACACAAGCAACTTTGAGTCAACGAGCAAAAAGCACCCCAACCATTCCATAGATTATGGAAACAAAGTGCGAGGCAAGTTGCCATGTTTGTACACCAAGCAGAACCACGTCCATTGTACTTCGTAAAGGTGCAGAAACCTCCTGCCAAGCTGCTGACTTGCAGGTAGTTGCAAAGAGCAGCAAAAGTCAGATGATGAGGGGAAACCAGGAAGAACAAAACAATTGATATTTGGCCACGGTGTTAAGTGCAACGAAAACCAAGTTGTTACTTTTAAATAGACTTTGTTATAAAACTCCAACAGTCCAACCAACACACCACCGAGTCCCGTCAACCACAGGTAGCCATCTGTTTTACTATTTCAGAACGATGGAACATAGTCATCAGCTTCCTGAATGTCACCCCAACAAGTGAAGCAATATTATATTCTTCTACTTCTTCTTTAACGGGCACAATTATTCCCATGTTATTGTGGGGTTGGTTGGGGTACTTGACCTGCCCTTCACGAACCGGCTGCCAGGCCTGACGTTCCACTCGGTAGTTCGGGCAGGAATTTGTAATTTGTTCATGATGCCGGCGATAGCTTTATAGCTCGCCGTGATTGACACCATGGGATCTTCAACATCCACCAACGAATGTCGGAAGACGGGACGCCCACTTGATGTCCATCCGAGGGACGGCACACACGTTGGTGAATCACCCTGCCTGTAAAATACCGGGACTGATAGGTTATACCTGGGTCGGTATTCAAACCCAGGCGAGACAGCTTAGAGGCGAGTTTGAGTACCCCTAGGCCATCTTGGCATTCCAATGAAGCAACATGACAACCCCTTGAATTTATACGTCATTGATAGAATAAGAGTACAATCAAACTTTAACCAAATAAATATATTGAAGCAGTGTCTGGGCCTTTTGTAGGCGAGGTAGGAGAATAAGCACAAAACCAGCATTCACGAAAAACAAACACAAATGTGCGCATGGTGAAATTAAGGAAAGCAACAAAAATATTAGGCTTTAAAAAGTCATTATAGTCAACATATTGCAAACATGGAGATTTTAAATAAACGACTGAACAGGGTACTTGTGGGCCCTGATAAATTACTGGTCTTCCACTGCATTTGAGTATCAGGTACATTTTGAAAACGACAACTCCATTCCATGGAAACCCAGGTGAACAAAATGTGTGGTTGTTGTTCTCCTCCTCCTCCTCTTCCTCCTCCTCCTCCTCCTCCTCCTCCTCCTCCTCCTCCTCCTCTTGCCTTGAAAAGGGGTAAAGTCCAACGGTACCAAGCTCCTGCCTTGCCATGACCACGATACTCCTCCACTTCCCTCTGTCCTCCGCCAACTCTCTCCACTCTCCACTCTCCAACAAACTCTACCTTATTGATATCCCTCTTCACACAATCCACCATCTCAACTCTGGTCTACCTCTTTTCCTACTACCCTGTTCCCTCAACCTACCCGCTCTCTTTGCCATTTTCTCTTCCCCCATCCGCACCGTGTCCAGCCCATCTAAGCCAACATTTCACCAATCTCCCCATCAAGCTCATCAGCATACCAATCTCCTCCTTCAGTTCATCCATTCTCCTTCTATCCGCCCTCTTCACTCCCACAATCCTCCTGACCCAGTTGTTCTCACAAAGCTGCAGACTCTGTTGTCTGCCTGTCAATGACAATGTCTCCAGACCATAAAAGTAGACCAGTCTTACACAAGACACCTTTCCTTCCAATCTCCTTGAAATCTTTGTCTGCCATTACACCCTCCACCCTCCTCCACGCATTCGTACCCACCTGAATCCTCCTCCGCATCTCTGCTTCTGACTTACCATCCCCAGTCCCCCCCCCCCCCCCCCCCCCCACAGATACTCAAATCTATTTCCCTGTCTGATCTCCTTCCCCTCTAACTTGATATTCATTTCTTTTCTCTGGTACCCAACCCACAACACCTCCATCTTCTCCATGTTCATCTTCATCTGATGCTTCTCAAATGACTCCTTCCACTCCCCCAGTACTTCCTCCATTTCTTACCCACTCTCCACCACAACAACCAGATTGTCCGCATTCAATATCCTCCACAGAATATCTTTCATCTTTACCTTCCTGCTTAGCAGCTGCATCACCATGGTAAACAGGAGTGGGCTGAGAGCGCTTCCCTGCCTCAAACCGATGTTCACCTCGCCATTGCTTCCTTCCCGGTTCAAAAGATGTTTAAAATATCCTTCCCACACCTTCAATACTGCGCTCATCTCTGTCACTAACCTTCCGCCTACATCCTTAATCACCGCCCCCCCCCCCCCCCTCCAACACTCCCTTCATGTCCTTGCTATCTTCATGACCTCATCCCTGTCACGAGCCAATTTATAGATCATCTTCCTCCCACCATCCTCTTCTCCATCCTCTTTTAAACCTTTTCACCAATTGCCTTTGCTACTTCCTCCATCCACCATACCTGGTTTCTAACCCTCGGTGATGCACCCTTTCCTGACGTCCTTCCACACAAAACCTCTGCAATTCCCCTAAATGCCTCTCCGTACTTCCTCCGCTCCTTCTCCACCAAACCTTCTGCTTCTTTGCTACATTGCTCATACCTGGTCCTCACCATCTCTTATGGCGACATTTCCCCTACACTTCCCCCACCTAATAACCTTCCAACCTCTCCTCTTAACCTCCCTCCTTTTCTTCATCCTCACCACAAACACCACACGCTTGTGCTGGGTGGTAACATGTTGTCCTGCCACTGCCTTGCAATCCTTAACCCTCAGCAATAGTCACTTCCTTACCACCACCAATTCCAGTTCTGTTCAGTGCTGCCCACTCCTATCTTGTGGTAATCTTGTGGCTTTAGCGCTTTTGAAAGAATGAACCAGCTATGTCCATCACATTCCTTGCCACCAGCTCTCGATCCTCCCTATTCCTTATTCCCCAACCAAATTTACAAACTCATGCCTCTTCAAGCGGCTCCACCACTCCGATATGCACGTTAAAGTCCCCTGAAATGCAGAGCATCACCTCCATCTCAACAATTCCCATTATCCTCTGCCATTTCTCCCTGAATTCCTCCTTCTCTGCCCCAGTCCTTCCAGTTTGTGGCCCATATACAGACATAACACACATCATTTGCCTCTGTATCACCACCCATGCCATAACTATCCATCCCTCCCACCTTTCCAATCCGACCATCTGCTTGCTGATCTCTTTCGATACTATTATTCCCAGGCCATTACTCCTTCCATCCCCACCCACGTGCAACAGCTTGTATCCTCCTACCAACCTCTTCACCCTGTCTCCTTTACATCTGGTCTCCTGCACACACAACACTTCCAACCTCCTCTACATCATCTACACCACTACGACCCCTCTCCCTTCATTGATCCCACATTCAAACTACCTAGCCGAACCTTTCTCTGAACTGCTGCCATACTAGGCCAGTTCCATCTTGCCTAGTACCATCTTGATTAGTTTGGGACACTTGAGAAATCAATCAGCAGCACTGCCTTGGATGACCTGCAAACCAGCATTTAAAGTCTTCCACCATTCTCGTACATGCACGGCAGGGACAATCCCTCGTGTACGCAATAATTGGGCGTTCAAAATGTTCAATGGACGGGGAATTATCCGACACCCAAGACTCCTAGATCCACGTTTTGCTCACGACAAGTATGCTCGCCGTATGTTGTTAGTTTCATGAATCTGATGGTTTGTCTTTTCAAAGTGCAATCCAGAAGTTGAAAACAAGAAAGTACTGTTTGGAAATACATAAAGGGTGACTAAAAAGTGCAGCGGCATTTCAGGGTTCACTTTGGGGCAAGGTGACAGGATTGTTGCACTGTCCATGACACACAATTAGGAGGTTACACAGATAATGCGACTGTGCTCAAATTAAAAAGGCCCCGCCAATCAGCAGTACAGACTCCTGAAAACATCAAAGCACTTCATTTTTGCAATGACAAGAAGTTCAACAAAATCAACTTAAAAAGCAAGTCAGCAATTGGGAATTTCCAGGACTTGCATTCACCGAATGTTAAAAACAGACTTCTTTGACCAATTTCCAAAGAACATTGGATTAGTGAATGGTGTTAAATATTTTGATTTAACAAAATAAACAACTGAGTTTTGCTCATGACAACAGCGTTTGTGTTTGTGGCAACATGAAAAATGTGGCATTTTTTTCTTGGCCCACCCTGTACAATCTATAAAATGTTGGATCTTGTGATTCGGAGAATACACAAATCGGTGGGAGACTTTTAGGATGAATGACGGACCCCTTAAAGACCCAAAGTCAGGACGACCAATGGATGCAACGGAATCAGAAATTGCTGCCGAGGTCAACGTTTTGATTGTGCAAGATGTTTCCAACATCATCCACAAAAGCTCGGTCTGATCTCGGGTGTCAGCACGATGGCTCCCCCCAAAACTCGGGGCTCAACATCGACATCGTGTTACGAGGTTCCAACACCATTCAACGGATATCCAACCAAATTTATCACCCATCCAGTAAAAGGTGGCAAAATCCACTGTGAGGTCAAAATGCATGATCATACCAACCCACATAATAATACATCCCTGCCCACAGGGTCAGAATGTATGATCGTACCAACCCATATAATAATACATCCCTGCCCACAGGGTCGGAATGCATGATCGTACCAACCCATATAATAATAAATCCCAACCCTCAGGGCCAGAATGCATGTTCATACCAACTTGTTAAAGTGGACATCTCTCTGGCCATTCTCAGAGAGCCTCCTCAGCGTCGACGAGTCTGGCATTTCACTCAGGCAAACTGGCACGGTCTTCAAGCAGCCATCAATCATCTGGACTGGTCTCCCATCTCAACCGCCTCTGACATCAACTCATCCTGGGAATTCTTCCAAAGTAAATTGTTCTCTCTCTGATGCACAGATTTATCCCATCTCGTCTTCAGTCGTCATACCCTTCCGCCCGTCCATGGTACACGGAATCTTGTAGTGAGGCTGTTGCCCAGAAACACCTTGCCTTCGTCTCCTGGAAAGCAAATCCAACGGAAGGAAATCTCATTTCCTTTCACAAAGCCCGAAACAAGTGTGTGTCCACCCTCAGGAGAGCCAGGTAAACAATATCTCTCCGTTCTCAAGACCGAACTCTCTTATCTGTCTCCCTCTTCCAAATCCTGGTGGCGTCTGGTCAAATCTGTTTCTGGTGTTTGTTCCCCCTCCATCCCCTCCCTTACCTCAAACGGCTACACAGCTGACTCCGCAAGTGAAAAAGCTGAATGCCTCAACTCTGTATTTGCCTCTGAATCTTCTGTCCCAAACCCATCCCTCGCTGTACCCACCGTACCAAGCTGCTCCTGGACTCTGTGTGTCCTTTCCTCCTGACAAGGTGGAAAAGTTTCTGTCAACCCTCGACTCTGATTCTGCAACTGGACCTGACGGCATCAGCCCACTGGTCCTAAAATCCTGTTCTTCCGCTCTTTCACTCCCTCTCTCTGTTCTCTTCACCCTCTCTTTGCTCAAGGTCATCTGCCATCTCCTTGGAAATCAGCCAACATCACCGCTTTACACAAAAAATGTGCAAAAACAGATCCTAGCAACTACAGACCAGTCAGCCTTCTCCCAATATTATTATCAGCAAAGTCATGGAATCCATCATTGCTTCGGATATGAAATCTTTCCTCTTCTCCAATGGCTTGATCTCTGATCATCAATTTGGTTTCAGACCAGGTCACTCTACTCTGGACATGCTGCTTCTGCTGTCTCAACCATGGATGGAGGTCCTCAATGCCAAACAGGAAATTAGAGCTGTCTCCGTTGACATATCACATGCCTTCGATATGGTCTGGCACCCCGCTCTGCTCACAAACTCTCCTCCTTTGGTATCCATGGAAATCTCCACGGATGGCTGGCGGACGTCATCTCTGGTCGTCGTCAACGTGTGGCCCTGAATGGGTTTCTCTCATCTCCTCTTCCTGTTCAGGATGGAGATCCCCAAGGCAGTGTTCTGGGCCCTGTGCTTTTTCTGGTCTTCATCAATGATCTCTCTGACTCTCTTGAAAATCCTCTCTATCTCTTTGCTGATGACTCCACTCTGTCGCTCCATTCCTCATCCCTCGGATCGGCAGTCTGCAGCCTCCTCACTCTCTGCAGACCTGGACAAAATCACAGACTGGTCAAACACGTGGAACATGTCTTTCAATCCTGACAAATCTCACACTCTTACGATGTCTCTCCGAAAAGACCGACTGGACAACCCTCCCATCCACTTTCTGAATAATCCTCTCCAAGAAGTTCTGTCACTCAAGCTTTTGGGTCTCACTATCTGCCGTGATCTTTCCTGGAAAAACCACATTTCAAATCTGGCCTCCAAAGCCAGTCACCGACTGGGCACCCGAGCTCCTCACCACATACAAGGCTTTCATCCGCAGCTCAATGGAATACTGCTCTCCCCTCTGGGCTGGTGCTCCTGCCTCACACCTAGCTCGTCTTCACGCTGTTGAAACCAAAGCGTTCAGAATCATTGGAATCTCCCGCGATGAAGCTAACTCCGAGGGCCTTTCACTTACTCACCGCAGGCAGGTTGGTGGTCTTTCCGTCTTTTACAGACTCCTCTCCGGCCTTGCTCCCCCAGCTCGCTCTGGGCTCTGTCCCCCAAATATTCCTACAGGTCGCACAAGATCTGCTGCAACCCTCTTATGGTTAAACTGCCAAAATCAAGACTCTCTGCTCACCTTCACTCCTTCATGCCTCTTTTCTCCCACCTCTGGAACAAACTCCCTCAATCTCTTCAATACCACTCCTCCCTCCAGGTCTATAAAACAGCTGTTCACCACAATCTCTTATCTTCCCCCATCCAAAACCTTGATCTTTTCTACCCCCGCTAATTTCACCCCAAATCCACTTTTTTGAAATACCAACTTCTTTCCTGGAAGTCCGAGGTGTCCTTGTGTTTTATACTTATTCCACCCCCCACCCCCCCCCCCCCTTCCCACGCCTCCTCCCCCCAAGCCCTCTCCCTTCCACAGATCTCCCGATGTCCCTGCTCTCAAATGTTGTGCTTGTGTGCTTCCCCTTCTCTCCCCATGCATGATCATACCACACCTTATAATATTACATCCCTGCCCACAGGGCCAGAATGCATGATCATACGAACCCATATGATAATACATTCCTACCCACAGGGCAGAATGCATGATCATACCAACCCATATGATAATACATCCCTGCCTACAGGGCCAGAATGCATGATCATACGAACCCATATAATAATACATCCCTGCCCACAGGGCCAGAACGCATGATCATACCAACCCATATAATAATACATCCCTGCCCACAGGGCCAAGAACGCATGATCATACCAACCCATATAATAATACATCCCTGCCCACAGGGCCAGAATGCATGATCATGCGAACCCATGTAATAATACATCCCTGCCCACAGGGCCAGAATGCATGATCATACCAACCCATATGATAATACATCCCTGCGCACAGGGCCAGAATGCATGATCATACCAACCCATATGATAATACATCCCTGCCTACAGGGCCAGAATGCATGATCATACGAACCCATATAATAATACATCCCTGCCCACAGGGCCAGAATGCATGATCATACCAACCCATATAATAATACATCCCTGCCCACAGGGCCAGAATGCATGATCATACCAACCCATATAATAATACATCCCTGCCTACAGGACCTGAATGCATGATCATACGAACCCATATAATAATACATCCTTGCCCACAGGGTCAAAAGGCGTGATCGTTCCAACCCATATAATAAAACATCCCTGTCCACAGGGCCAGAATGCATGATCATACAAACCCATATAATAATACATCCCTGCCCACAGGGCCAGAATGCATGATCAAACCAACCAATAATAATGAACATATGTCACCCACAGGGTGAACCGTATCTTGCCAAAATGTGAAAATTCCGTTTTTTCGTCATGACGTCATCAAATGACGTCATAGCGTCAAACTGTTTACAGATCTGGGAAGCACTCATCAAGGGCATTCATATGAGGTATTACTCGATATGGTACCTACGACTTCAAAATTTGACCTTGGGGTCAATAATTTTCGACCTCCAGCGCTAACCATGAAGGTCAAGGCCGATCGCCACCAAAAACTAATCAGCTGAGCGCCGGACCATATACTAGATTCCCATGAAGTTTGGAGACGATCCGATCAAAGTTACTCAAAAAATTAGTGTTTCGTCGACCTCCATGATTGACCACAAAGTGACCTTGACCTTTGACCTTGACCTTCAAAATTTTGTGTGCTGAAGGGTATCTCAAAAGGACTCTGATATGCGAAGTTACAGGAGTTTCCAATAATAACTGTGGTCTACAGAGTGATCTAAACGTGAAAAAAAAATGATTAACCACAAACAAACAAACATACAAGCTGACTAATACATCTTGCAAAAACTTCGTTTTGGCAAGATAATAATACATCCCTGCCCACAGGGCCAGAATGCATGATCAATGATCATACCAACCCATATAATAATACATCCCTGCCCACAGGGCCAGAATGCATGATCATACCAACCCATATAATAATACATCCCTGCCCACAGGGCCAGAACGCATGATCATACCACCCAATAATAATAATACATCCCTGCCCACAGGGCCAGAATGCATGATCATACCAACTTGTTAAAGTGGACATCTCTCTGGCCATTCTCAGAGAGCCTCCTAGGCGTCGACAAGTCTGGCATTTCACTCAGGCCAACTGGCACGGTCTTCAAGCAGCCATCAATCATCTGGACTGGTCTCCCATCTCTACCGCCTCTGACATCAACTCATCCTGGGAATTCTTCCAAAGTAAATTGCTCTCTCATGCACAGATTTATCCCATCTTGTCTTCAGTTGTCATACCCTTCCTCCCGTCCATGGTACACGGAATCTTGTGGTGAGGCTATTGCCCAGAAACAACTTGCCTTCGTCTCCTGGAAAGCAAATCCAATGGAAGGAAATCTCATTTCCTTTCACAAAGCCAGAAACAAGTGTGTGTCCACCCTCAGGAGAGCCAGGAAACAATATCTCTCCGTTCTCAAGACCGAACTCTCTTATCTGTCTCCCTCTTCCAAATCGTGGTGGCGTCTGGTCAAATCTGTTTCTGGTGTTTGTTCCCCCTCCATCCCCTCCCTTACCTCAAACGGCTACACAGCTGACACTGCAAGTGAAAAAGCTGAATGCCTCAACTCTGTATTTGCCTCTAAATCGTGTGTCCCAAGCCCATCCCTCTCTGTACCCACCGTACCCAGCTGCTCCTGGACTCTGTGTCCTTTCCTCCTGACAAGGTGGAAAAGTTTCTGTCAACCCTCGACTGATTCTGCAACTGGACCTGACAGCATCAGCCCACGGGTCCTAAAATCCTGTTCTGCCGCTCTTTCACTCCCGCTCTCTGTTCTCTTCACCCTCTCTTTTGCTCAAAGTCATCTGCCATCTGCTTGGAAATCAGCCAACATCACCGCTTTACACAAAAAAGGTGCGAAAACACATCCTAGCAACTACAGACCAATCAGCCTTCTCCCAATTATCAGCAAAGTCGTGGACTCCATCATTGCTTCGGATATGAAATCTTTCCTCTTCTCCAATGGCTTGATCTCTGATCATCAATTTGGTTTCAGACATGGTCACTCTACTCTGGACATGCTGCTTCAGCTGTCTCAACAATGGATGGAGGTCCTCAATGCCAAACAGGAAATTAGAGCTGTCTCCCTTGACATATCACATGCCTTCGATACGGTCTGGCACCCCGCTCTGCTCACAAACTCTCCTCCTTTGGTATCCATGGAAATCTCCACGCATGGCTGGCGGACTTCCTCTCTGGTCGTCGTCAACGTGTGGCCCTGAATGGGTGTCTCTCATCTCCTCTTCCTGTTCAGGCTGGAGTTCCCCAAGGCAGTCTTCTGGGCCCTGTGCTTTTTCTGGTCTTCATCAATGATCTCTCTGACTCTCTTGAAAATCCTCTCTATCTCTTTGCTGATGACTCCACGCTCTGCCGCTCCATTCCTCATCCCTCAGATCGGCAGTCTGCAGCCTCCTCACTCTCTGCAGACCTGGACAAAATCACAGACTGGTCAAACAAGTGGAACATGTCTTTCAATCCTGACAAATCTCACACTCTTACGATGTCTCTCCGAAAAGACCGACTGGACAACCCTCCCATCCACTTTCTGAATAATCCTCCCCAAGAAGTTCTGTCACTCAAGCTTTTCGGTCTCACTATCTGCCATGATCTTTCCTGGGAAAACCACATTTCAAATCTGGTCTCCAAAGCCAGTCGCCAACTGGGCATCCTCCGTCGTGCGAAGTCCTTCCTTGGCACACCTGAGCTCCTCACCACATACAAGGCTTTCATCCGAAGCTCAATGGAATACTGCTCTCCCCTCTGGGCTGGTGCTCCTGCCTCACACCTAGCTCATCTTCACGCTGTTGAAACCAAAGCGTTCAGAATCATTGGAATCTCCTGCGATGAAGCTAACTCCGAGGGACTTTCACTTACTCACCGCAGGCAGGTTGGTGGTCTTTCCGTCTTCTACAGACTCCTCTCCGGGCTTGCTCCCCCAGCTCTCTCTGGGCTCTGTCCCCCAAATATTCCAACAGGTCGCACAAGATCTGCCTGCAACCGTCTTATGGTTAAACTGCCAAAATCAAGACTCTCTGCTCACCTTCACTCCTTCATTCCTCTTTTCTCCCACCTCTGGAACAAACTCCCTCACTCTCTTCAATACCACTCCTCCCTCCAGGTCTTTAAAACAGCTGTTCACCACCATCTCTTATCTTCCCCCATCCAAAACCTTGATCTTTTCTACCCCCACTAATTCCACCACAAATCCACTTTTTTGAAATACCAACTTCTTTCCTGGAAGTCCTAGGTGTCCTTGTGTTTTATACTTCTCCCACCCCCCCCCCCAACCCCCTTTCCACGCCTCCTCCCCCCAAGCCCTCTCCCTCCCACAGATCTCCCGATGTCCTTGCTCTCAAATGTTGCGTTTGTGTGCTTCCCCTTCTCTCCCCATGCATGATCATACCACCCCTTATAATAATACATCTCTGCCCACAGGGCCAGAATGCATGATCATACGAACCCATATGATAATACATTCCTGCCCACAGGGCCAGAATGCATGATCATACCAACCAATAATAATAATACATCCCTGCCTACAGGGCCAGAATGCATGATCATACCAACCCATATGATAATACATCCCTGCCTACAGGGCCAGAATGCATGATCATCCCAACCCATATAATAATACATCCCTGCCCACAGGGCCAGAATGCATGATCATACGAACCCATATAATAATACATCCCTGCCGACGGGGCCAGAATGCATGATCATACGAACCCATATAATAATACATCCCTGCCCACAGGGCCAGAATGCATGATCATACGAACCCATATAATAATACATCCCTGCCCACAGGGCCAGAATGCATGATCATACCAACCCATATAATAATACATCCCTGCCCACAGGGCCAGAATGCATGATAATACCAACCCATATAATAATACATCCCTGCCCACAGGGCCAGAATGCATGATCATACGAACCCATATAATAATATATTTCTGCCCACAGGGCCAGAATGAATGATCATACCAACCCATATAATAATACATCCCTGCCCACAGGGCCAGAATGCATGATCATACCAACCCATATAATAATACATCCCTGCCCACAGGGCCAGAATGCATGATCATACAAACCCATATAATAATACATTCCTGCCCACAGGGCTAGAATGCACGATCATACCAACCCATATAATAATACATTCCTGCCCACAGGGCCAGAATGCACGATCATACCAACCCATATAATAATAAATCCCTGCCTACAGGGCCAGAATAAATGTGCATGTGCCAACTCTATCAGTTTCCAATCCACTGCACATAGAGTGGAGTTGCTCTCTGAGTTGGCCAATAGGTCATCCTGAGAGGTAATATATACAGGTAGCACCACTTAACTGGAATGGTGACAATGAACTCTTGTGGCACAGCAGCACTTGCAGAAAGGGTTAATGCATTTTAAGCACCCCCTGGTCAACAATGGGTGCTTAAAAATGCAATAACGCACCCTGTTTAGGTATCCATTAAGCAGTTAGTGAGATTTGTAAACTGCAGCTGAGAATAAAGATGTAAAAATAAAACATGGAAGGCAGCCCAGTTGAAGTCTGCTAAGGAAGCACACAGACACCTGCAGAGTTACGAATAGGTACAGGGTTACGAGAGCTCCTGTGTTACAATAACAATTCAATCAGTCGATTTTTGGATAGAACCAGGTGAAGGCAATATATATTCTCTTCGGTCTATTTTCAACAGACGCTCCTCTGAGAGCAAACACATCCGAGAAGCTTTTATGAATGTGCCAGGCAAAGGGCAGCATGCCAATACGACAACTTGAATGATAAATTAGTCATGCCTGTTTGTCAAAAATGCAAAATGCCCAATTCATAATAAAGGAGGGTTTGCACAAAACTTGAACCTGCGTGCAAATGCATCTTACTATAATTCACCAAATGTCCGTCTGTCTGTGACTGTTCCCAGGTACCGCAAAAACAGCTGAACTGATCGCAACGAAATTTTGGGTGGGTAATCCTGGGACCCCCTGGAGTAAAATAGGCCATATTGTTTTTCCAATTTATTTCCAATTTTCCAATTTTTCCAATTTCCATTTTTTCAAATTTTCCAAACACGATGGAATAATATTTACCGATATGAACAGTGATGTGGCTTTTATTGAAATTCTACAAATATTGTCTAGATTTTGATGATTTGCATGTGATACGATTTAACGGATGTTTATATGAATCGTTGAAAATAAAAAAGCCTTAAATTTCTGATATTTTGCCTTTTTATTTGGGCCTCCCAATTGAAGCCCCGCTCGTAGGGCAGGTACCGTTCGTTGCAAGTTAATAAAATTTCTACAAGAGGACCTGATCGGTTAGATACAAATTACAAAGCACTTTTTCAAATGATTGCTTTGCCTGACCTTCAGCTCAGTTACTAAGCTACAATTGGATCTCCAGTCCATGATTTATGAATGTCAGGCAGTGTAAGGGACCTAATGGTATGGGATGATGCGGGGAGGAAGCTACTGAAGATTTCATTTGGACCCACGTAAAACCACAGTTTTTATTTATTTTATTTTTTTGTATACTGAATCGAGGCTCGTGAAAGAGCTAACATTTACTTCACAAAAAATCGACCACACAAACAAAATACACAAAAAGAGGGAGCGGAAGACAAGATGGGGAGAAAAGGGGAAGCACACAAACACAACATCCGAGAGCAGGGAGATGTGTGGAAGGGAGAGGGCCCGGGGGGAGCAGGCATGGGAAGGGGGTGGGGGGAGGGAGAAGTACAAAGCACAAGGACACCAAGGACTTCCAGGACAGAAGTTGGTATTTCAAAAAGGGGAATTGGGGTGAAATTAGCGGGGGTAGAAAAGATCAAGGTTTTGGATGGGGGAAGATAAGATATGGTGGTGAACAGCTGTTTTAAAGACTTGGAGGGTGGAGTGGGATTGAAGAGAGTGAGGGAGTTTGTTCCAGAGGCGGGAGAAAAGAGGAATGAAGGAGTGAAGGTGAGCAGAGAGTCTTGATTTTGGCAGTTTAACCAAAAGAGGGTTGCAGGCAGATCTTGTGCGACCTGTAGGAATATTTGCGGGACAGAGCCCAGAGAGAGCTGGGGGGGCAAGGCCAGAGAGGAGTCGGTAGAAGACGGAAAGACCACCAACCTGCCTGCGGTGAGTGAGTGAGAGGCCCTTGGAGTTAGCTTCATCGCGGGAGATTCCAATGATTCTGAATGCTTTGGTTTCAACAGCGCGAAGGCGAGCTAGGTGTGAGGCAGGAGCACCAGCCCAGAGGGGAGAGCAGTATTCCATTGAGCTGCGGATGAAAGCCTTGTATGTGGTGAGGAGCTCAGGTGTGCCAAGGAATGACTTTGCACGACGGAGGATGCCCAGTCGGCGACTGGCTTTGGAGGCCAGATTTGAAATGTGGTTTTTCCAGGAAAGATCATGGCAGATAGTGAGACCCAAAAGCTTGAGTGACAGAACTTCTTGGAGAGGATTATTCAGAAAGTGGATGGGAGGGTTGCCCAGTCGGTCTTTTCGGAGAGACATCGTAAGAGTGTGAGATTTGTCAGGATTGAAAGACATGTTCCACTTGTTTGCCCAGTCTGTGATTTTGTCAAGGTCTGCAGAGAGTGAGGAGGCTGCAGCCTGCCGATCTGAGGGATGAAGAATGGAGCGACAGAGAGTAGAGTCGTCAGCAAAGAGATAGAGAGGATTTTCAAGAGAGTCAGAGAGATCATTGACGAAGACCAGAAAAAGCACAGGGCCCAGAACACTGCCTTGGGGAACTCCAGCCTGAACAGGAAGAGGAGATGAGAGAAACCCATTCAGGGCCACACGTTGACTACGACTAGAGAGGAAGTCCGCCAGCCATGCGTGGAGATTTCCATGGATACCAAAAGAGGAGAGTTTGGTGAGCAGAGCGGGGTGCCAGACTGTATCGAAGGCACGTGATATGTCAAGGGAGACTGCTCTAATTTCCTGTTTGGCATTGAGGACCTCCATCCATTGTTGAGAAAGCAGAAGCAGCATGTCCAGAGTGGAGTGTCCAGGTCTGAAACCAAATTGATGATCAGAGATCAAGCCATTGGAGAAGAGGAAAGATTTCATATCTGAAGCAATGATGGATTCCATGACCTTGCTGATAATTGGGAGAAGGCTGATTGGTCTGTAGTTGCTGGGATCTGTTTTTGCACCTTTTTTGTGCAAAGCGGTGATGTTGGCAGATTTCCAAGCAGATGGAAGATGACCTTGAGCAAAAGAGAGGGTGAAGAGAACAGAGAGAGGGAGTGAAAGAGCGGAAGAACATGATTTTAGGACCCGTGGGCTGATGCCGTCAGGTCCAGTTGCAGAATCAGAGTCGAGGGTTGACAGACACTTTTCCACCTTGTCAGGAGGAAAGGACACAGAGTCCAGGAGCAGCTGGGTACGACTGGGTATGGTGGGTACAGAGAGGGATGGGTTTGGGACACAAGATTTAGAGGCAAACACAGAGTTGAGGCATTCGGCTTTTTCACGTGTGGAGTCAGCCGTGTGGCCATTTAAGGTGAGGGAGGGGATGGAGGGGGAACAAACACCAGAAACAGATTTTACCAGACGCCACCAGGATTTGGAAGAGGGAGACAGATAAGAGAGTTCGGTCCTGAGGACGGAGAGATATTGTTTCCTGGCATGTACAGTGCACGTACAATTGCTGAATAAAGTTAAACTTTTCGTGTGGGTGGAACGTCCCCCACACTCCATCGCCCTCTTCTAAAGCAACAAGCAAATCCTTGATGCAAATTGCACATCAAGCTCTTTCTGAGGTCCAAAGGCAATCAAAAAGGCTTTAAGGGGTTGTTTATAAAGGAGGAATTAAACTGGAACATAGCAAGAACTAGAACGGCACCATGAATGAGGTAAACCTGAAAATTGTATTCAAAAAAACCCTTAAAGTGGCACTGGGTGGGGCAAACCGTATTAGAAGCCAAGTCCAGGGGTACCCACTGAGGTGCTGTCATGAAACAGGTAATTCATAACAAGTCTACGCATGCAAACAGAAAATTCATCAAGAGCTAAAAACAATCTCCCCTTCCGAAAGTAAACGACAACAGCACAAATAATGAAGTAAAAATCCAATACTGTATTTACAAAGTTTTAAAATATCCTCTATATGGGATTTATTTGTCATAAAGTGATGCAAAACAGGCCAGGTAAGAATGTGAGTTGCTCCGCAGCGCATGGCAAAAGTTTTCCTCGTTTCCGAAGCAATATCACCTGTAGTCGTGAAAAGCGTGATGCTTTCAGTGACATCATGCTCTTGTCGGTACAATATAACAGAGTTACAATTCCTCACTACATGCAGAGCAATCGTCGTTTGTTTAGGATGGAGGAGCATTTCCGACTCACACCTGCTTCAAAGGTTACCGCAAGCAATCAAGACCATTCCAACTGAAAGTCCTCCAAAGGTAGGAAACATCATTCTGGTTTTCTTGCGCTCACAAATCTTGGAGGAAATGCAACTTGATGCGCTGCCCTGGATTCCAGTATGATTGCAAGGTAGTCTGGCAGAAAGCCATGGCTTTGGGAAAAACCTTGCACCTGCTTCCCAACTTGGACCGTTCACCATACAAGCCGAAAATTCAAGATAATCTTCCACCGAACTACAACTGAATGAAAACAAAGCCCCAACTATAACAGGAATCACCATTTTAAGGCAAATCGTCACAAAATTAATGTACAAACAGGAAACATCACATATGTTCAGAGACACCACCGCAGTAAACAGGAACAAATTGATGCTCCAGGAATGGTGTAATGGTTGAACCAAACTCGGGTGGTGTCAGTAATGGTTAGAACTTCCGCTCTGAATCTGGGAGGTCGGCGGTTCGAACCCTGGCTGAGTCATAGCTTCTTCTACTACCTCTCTCCCCTTTGCTTTATAAGGGGCGAGGTCCAATGGTACCAAGCTGCCTTGACCACGATAACTCCCCCCTCCCCCACCCCCCACACCCCTCTGTCCGGACGGATGGGGATGGACTCGTAGTAGTGATGGAAACTGGGATGTTCTTTGGAGCACCAGTCTTCCTGAAGCCAGCAGAGTTTGCAGAGAACTTATTCGACGCAGTTGTACCAAAGGCTGTCGAACAAACTGCAAATGCACAAAAGCAGCTCTGCCGTGTACAGCTTTGTGCAATTGTGGGGGTTCTTGCCATCATTAGTTCATGTGATATCTGGCATTTCACATTTGATAGTAAACCTAACTGACTCATGGCACATTGGTATTGTTGCGAATATGGAATTTGGCCTCCATATCCGCTTGTAAATATTCCCCTATTTCCCCAATACTCCCCAACTATCCCCAATCCCCCATTCCCTAGTCCCATTGCCTGTAAATAACACTCTGTAGAACCGACCTTCCCCTTTTTCCCCCATTAAATGTCGTGCCCAGGTCCACCGCATCTCACGTAGACAACTTTCGGACATCTTGCTAGTTATTCTTAGTCTATGTCAGTTAAGGACTCGTTTCCATTAATTCTGACTCTTCGTTGCACCAGAATGTGATTATATGGCACCAGTAGTGAGTTTAGGACCTTCCCATGCCTCCTCCCGTCTTCTTCCCCAAACAACAACAACAACAACAACTACAACTACAACAACAATTACAACAACAACTACAACAACAGAGGGGCGCGGCGTGCGGGGAGTGTGCGTCCTCACTCCGGCTCGGTTAGCCGCCATGACCATGCGCTCCGACGGGGTTACCACGAAGGGGCTCCCTGTCAGCCCCTCGTCAAGGGCGGAGCCGGTAACCCCCCCGCACGCACCCAATGAGAAGCAACGGGCCGATTCCATCTGGGGCGGAGCTAACGAGCCGAGGGCGTGTCACTCCCCGCCGGATATACGCGGCGACTTACCGGATGTGAGGTCAGATGCGCCTGAACTACGGAGAGCAGAGGAAGCCACCGCCACCCCCAGCGCGACGATACCTCCCCGCATCTTTGGTCCGGACCGAACCGGGTCGATTCTGCCCTGAGCCCAGGTGCACCTGGAGCCATCGATCCTGCCTTTCCTTGCCATCAATCCCCGTGTGAGTCAGCCTTTTGTCCCGTTTATCTGTCGTCTGTTGGGGTTAATATAAGAGTGTGTCTAAGTGCTTGTCTTTCTATGCTGTCCCTCTCATTCCTGTAATCTAACCTTCCGCCCTAATATAACCTCCTCCGGAGGTCTTGAGAACTGAACCCTTGGTGTCGTGTCATTTGAATCCCAGCCGTTGTGTCCTTTTCCTTCATTGACCTAGCGTAGCGCGACTCGGCAACGTTCGAGTATAATCGGGTAACTTGTGCAGGCGCGGTCATACCAAACCGCTCGGTGAACCAACATCCACCACCGCGTCTGTAACAGTATCAACAACAATAAGTAACTTGACTTTGTATTCGTTTTGACTGTTATTTTTTTTATAGCACTATAAGTTTAATTTACGGTACAGGTATCTTACATTTCATCTATCTATAATTCCAGTAATCTCTGTACGTCTGTACGTTTGTACGTCTGTTTGTCTGTGACTGCTGTTTCTCGACAACCACGGGTCCGATATACTTTTAACTTGCCAGGTATATTGCTGGGGACCCGAGGATGTGCCTTTTCAAGGTTTCATATTAATCGGACAATTACTTACCGAGCTATGTCCAAAAAACGATTCAACCAATCAGAGAGCAGCGAACGATCGCGTGTGCCGAACGTGGAGGACACACTCTGCCTCGGATGGCACATTTGAGAGCGTATTCATTTATTTCACGTTTGCAAACTATGTTGGCGTTAAACTATGTTTTAAAACTAATAAAACCGAATTTGCGATTCATTCGCTTTCCTGCGCGTTTGTGCACGCGATGGCGATTTCTTTACCAAACTCCGGAAGCCGTTCGCTTTGGACCAAACCATTGCATGTAAATAGAGGGGGGGGATTGTCACCGTACTCGCAAGCCGTTCGCTTTGGACCAAACCATTTCATGTAAATAGAGGGGGGGGATATAATTTTAGATATAGATATAGTACGGGCAATGCCCTAGTAAACACAAAATAAAGCAATACAAAGACCGCCAAATGTTGTGTCTCTGTAAACTGGAAAAGGGCATTTATGTTCCAAAAGTGGCACAAGACGTGATCACACATACTCATTATTGCCTTCTTTGAATTATATGACCCCAAAAACCGATATATAGGCACCAGAATTAAGATTCTAGGCCTCTTGGTTGTTGAGTTATATGGTATTTTAGTATTGGAAGGCGGCCATTTTGTTAATGCCGTTATAGGGAAGGCGGCCGTTATAGGTCAAAACTAGGATGGCACTATATCTATTTTTTTTTGTAAGGCCTGCTGATGACATGTACCAAGATTGATGCTTTTATCAAAAAGTGCACCATTCTTCCCCCTATCCACTCTACTTATTACCATTCTCACAATCTCGACGAAATGTAAATGCTGTCTTCTGTAACACCTTTGTGCTGTTTAAATGCAAAACACCTTTGTGCTGTTTAAATGCAATGCTCGAGCAAGTTCAGCTTGTAATCCATGCCGTACCCATCTTGTCCACCAATGCCGATATGGCTATTCCCTTTATATTATCATTTAATCCATCAATTTGCCCCCCCCAAATCCCTCTTCAAATTGTCGTTCATTTGTAGGGGTTATGGGAAGCATGACATAATCACCTTGCACCGGCCGATGACGCAACCGGCGAGCGGTCACTTGTCCGGACTCGCCCGGGCGTGTCCAGACTTGCCTTTCCCGGGCGAACACTTGGCTTACCTATTTGCATACCATGCCCGCCTGAGAGGCGTGGCTTTTGTGTGTTGAACTTTACTTATAAATTGCCGCCCGTTCGATGGGCTGATTCAGTGCTTTTGAGCTCTTTCGAGTTGAGCTAAAATAAATAGCTCAGTGAAACTTCGTTCCTGGTGTTATCCATTTTGTCCGGCTTTATCGTGCGAGCAAAGCTCCCACAATTGGTGACCCCTTTTCAAGAACATGGCGATGGAGTCATCTGTAGCTTTGAAGCTCCCGGGCTTTTGGGAATCGCACGCAGCCGTCTGGTTCGCCCAAGCGGTTTCTCAATTCGCCCTACGGAACATTACGGAGGACACGACGCGCTACCACCATGTGGACTCCGCGCTCAACGCCTCCACCGCTGCCTGGGTCCTGAGCTTCCGACAGAACCCGCCGAACGCCGACAAATACGGCGCGCTCAAAGGCCTACTCCTCGGTGCGTTTGGACTCATGGAGACCGAACGCGCGCGACAACTACTCGACCTCCCGGAGCTGGGCGAGGCCCGTCCATCCGAACGCATGGACCACATGCTTGCTCTTCTCGGTGACCACAGCCCGGACTTCCTCTTCCGCGAGCTGTTCCTCCGGCGGCTACCCGGGCAGGTACGGTTAGCTTTGGCTATCTCGCCCATCACGGACCCTCGCGCCCTGGCCAAGGAGGCCGATAAATTTTTCTCGGCCAGGCGACACGTCGGAGCGGCCGCCTGGAACCCTGGGCCGACTGAGGCAACGCCCACGCCACCACCGGCCGAGTCAGCGCCACTGGCGGCAGCGGCCGCCGCCCCGTCGACCGAACCCGACGCGACCACCGGAGCCTCCACCAGAGCGGACCATGTGCTATTACCACGCCAGGTTCGGGCAGAAGGCCAGAACGTGCCGCCCACCGTGCACTTTCGGCAGGTCGGGAAACGACCAGGCCGGCGCACGCTGCCTGACATGAGTGTCGGCCATTCAAGCAGCCTTCTGTTTATCATGGACACAGCATCCGGGCGGCGTTTTTTGTGTGACACCTGCGCTCAGCTGAGCGTGATACCCGCCTCGGTGCAGGACAAACAGGCCGCGCTGTGCGGCCCCACCTTGGTCGCCGCAAACGGCTCCTCCATCTGCACCTGCGGTTCGCGCAGCGTCGCATTCTGCTTCGGGGGCCAGCGCTTCAGGTGGGACTTCATCACGGCGAACGTGCCCATGGCCTTGCTGGGTGCAGATTTTCTTTGCGCGCATGGGCTTTTAGTCGACGTCAAACGGCGTCGGCTCATCAACGCGGAGACCTTCAGCTCGCTCGCTTGCTCATTGAGCGGCTCCGCTCCGAACAAGCTAGCCTGCGCGCTCCCGGCCGTGGACGATTTCACCAGCCTACTCGCCGAGTTTCCCGCCCTCACGCAGCTGACGTTTTCGGCCGTCGCCGTCAAGCACGGCGTCGAACACCACATCCCGACCACAGGTCCACCGGTCTACGCCAGGGCTCGCCGCCTCGACCCGGCCAAACTCGCCGTGGCAAAGGCGGAATTCGACGTGCTGGAACGATTGGGCATTGTGCGGCGCTCGAATAGCGCGTGGGCCTCGCCCCTGCACATCGTGCCCAAACCGGGTGGCGGATGGCGACCATGCGGCGATTACCGCCGCCTCAACGATGCCAGCACCCCCGACCGGTACCCGATACCACACATACAGGATTTTTCCGCCCGTTTGGCGGGGCGGGTGATCTTTTCCAAGGTCGACCTCATTCGGGGCTACCACCAGGTACCCGTCCGGCCGGCCGACGTGCCGAAGACGGCGGTAATTACACCTTTTGGCCTCTTCGAGTTCCTTCGCATGCCGTTCGGCCTTAAGAACGCGGCCCAGGCCATCCAGCGGCTGATGCACAGCGTGCTGCGCGACCTCACCTTCCTTTTCGTCTACTTGGACGACATTCGCGTCGCCAGCACTCCCCGGGCGGAGCGCCTCATCCACCTGCGCACGCTTTTTGAGCGCCTCGGCCAGCACGGCCTCATCATCAACCCGGCGAAATGCCAGTTTGGCGTAACGGCCATCGTCTTCCTGGGGCATCGCATCACGAAGCGTGGGGCCGCCCCGCTGCCTACCAAGGTGGAGGCAGTCACAAGTTTCCCGCGCCCCCACTCCATCAAGGACCTCCAGGAATTTTTGGGGATGGTAAATTTCTACCACCGGTTCATGCCTCGCGCCACCCAACGCATGCGCCCCCCCTGTACGAAGCCCTCCGGGGCAAGCCGGCCAAGCACGACGTCGCCTGGACCACAGAGATGGACGCGGCGTTCACGGGCGCTAAGCTGGCCCTCGCCAACGCGACCATGCTGGTGCACCCAGCGCTCGACGCACCCATCGCCCTCACCACGGACGCTTCCGACTACGCGGTGGGCGCCGTGCATGAACAGTGGGTGAACGGGGCTTGGCAACCGCTGGCCTTCTTCAGCCGGCAGCTTCGCCCTTACGAGCGCAAGTATAGCGCTTTCGACCGCGAGCTCCTCGGCCTTTACCTGGCCATTCGCCACTTCCGCCATCTTTTAGAGGGCCGCCCGTTCACGGCGTTTGTGGACCACAAATCCCTGGTCTTCGCCATGGCCAAGGTTACGGAGCCGTGGTCGGCCCGCCAGCAGCGCCACCTCTCCGCCGTGTCCGAATTTACGACGGACATCCGGCACGTCGCGGGCAAGGACAACGCTGTGGCCGATTGCCTCTCCCGGTCCGGCGCGAACGCCGTCCACCTGGGTGTGGACTTCGCCCGCATGGCGGCCGACCAGACCGCCGACCCCACGGTGCAAGCCCTCCGGACAGCCGACACAGGCCTGCGGTTGGCCGACATCCCCTTTGAGGACACAGGCACAGTTCTTCTGTGCGACGTTTCCCTGGGCCAACCTCGCCCCATCGTGCCCACCGGATGGCAGCGGCACATTTTCGACGCCCTCCACGGCCTTTCCCACCCAGGCCGGAAACCGTCGCAGAAGCTCGTGACAGCAAAGGTCGTCTGGCACGGGCTCCGTAAGGACGTCCGCGACTGAGCCAACGCCTGTGTCGCCTGCCAGCGCGCGAAGGTCCACCGGCACACCCAGGCCCCGTTGGCACCATTCGACGTGCCCGCGTGGCGTTTCGACCACGTCAATGTGGACCTGGTGGGACCCCTTCCCTCCTCGTGGGGTTTCACCCACCTCCTCACGATGGTGGACAGGACCACCAAGTGGCCGGAGGCCGTCCCACTGGCATCAACAACATCCGCCGACGTGGCGCAGACCTTCATTGGCACCTGGATTGCCCGTTTCGGCGCACCCTCGGACATCTCCTCCAACAGAGGCCCGCAATTTGCCTCCGAGCTTTGGGGTGTGGTCGCCCAGGCCTTAGGGGTCAAGCTACACCGCACCACGGCCTACCACCCCCAAGCCAACGGCTTGTGCGAGCGGTTCCACCGCTCGATGAAGGCCGCTCTCAGGGCCAGCCTCCAGGACGACGGTTGGGCCGACAGGCTCCCGTGGGTCCTATTGGGCCTCCGAACGGCCCCGAAAGAGGACCTCCAGGCTTCCACCGCCGAGCTGGTCTACGGCCAGCCACTGCGCATGCCGGGCGAGTTCGTGCCCGACGCTACGTGGTGAGTGTGCCAAAGTCTGAAGCCTCGGCCTAGCATCAGGTGTGTTTATTATATCTTCTTCATTTATTAGACATCCTACAGACGTAAATAAACACTCATTTTACTCTGTGCGCTTTGTGCATCACCTACAGCGAATTTCACATCACCGAGTTGACATGACATGTCTTGTATTTAGTGTTTTTTTTTGTTTTTTAAACCCGCATCTGTACACCGACCTTGAGGCTCGGTTTGCAAGTCACAGTCTACAATTCCAACACAAGAGACAAAATTACACTTTTAAGAAAAAATATTTTTCAAGTTATTTATCCTCAAAAAAGGACCATAGTGAACACACTAGTGTTAAAGGATTGGTGTTTAAAACCTGACTGAAATCGTCCCATTTAAGTGGGACAGACAAATACACATTGTGTTTTACATATGTAGATTGTTTGTTTAGTTTCGGGGCCACAAAAACGAGTGCGTTTCCAGCCGAATCAAAAACCCGAAGTAACCGGAAAAAACGTAACCAGAAAACCTCTCCAAATGCGGGTTTCAGAAGGTGGAACGGAGCCCTCCCATGTCTCAAAGTATCCACCTTCCTTAGTATGTGTGTGCAGGTATATGTGTGTATGCGTGCGTGCGTGCGTGTAAGTTGTTGTTGTTGTGGCTGCTATCTCCACATGTGAGTGGGTTTCATTCGATGGAATAGAGGACCTATCAGATCTCAAATTCCCACCTCAGTTTGTGTGTGTTTGTGTTTTATATCCAACTAGCAGAAGTACCCGGCGTTGCCGGGCGGGGAAGGGGAGGGGGACGGGGGAGGGGGGAGGAGATGGGAGGGGTACGGGGGGGAGGGGAGGAACGGGAGCAGTCAGAAGTGGAAGCTCTTTTACGGAGAAGTTTATATCTTAAAGGGGGAGGGTGGGGAAGGGGAGCGGGTGGGGTGGGTGAGGGGAGGGGAGGGGGAAGGGTGGGGAGAGGGGGGGGAGGAGGAGGAGGGGAAGGAGAAGGCAGGAGAGGAAGGGGAGTGGCTCACGTTTCTGAGTGAATGTGGCTCACGTTTCCGAGTTAAGTGTGATGCCGATCAGGAAGAAGAAGAAGCCATACTACCAAATTCGTACACTTCCGGAATTGTTCGATTTATTTGTATTCAAATGTCTGGTAATTGTTTTGTATTTATTATTGCGAATGTACACTCACTGATGAACCTCTGAAAGTTTGATGAAGATCCGTTCAGCCATCTCTGAACAAAACGCGGACACATACATAGACAACTCGCGTGTTTATATATATACTAGCAGAAGTACCCGGCATTGCCGGGCGGGGGAGGGGAGGTGAGGGGGAAGGGGAAGGGGAAGGGAGGGGAAGGGAACGGGGGGGAGGGGAGGAGAGGGGGGGAGGGGGAGAAGAGGGGGGGGAGGGGAGAAGAGGGGGTGGGAGGGGAGAATAGGGGGGGGAGAGGTGGGAGGGGGAGGGGGGAGAGGGGGGAGGGGGAGGGGGAGAGGGGGGAGGGGGAGGGGGGGGAGGGGGAGGGATGGGAGGGGGAGAGAGGTGGGGGGGGGAGGGGGAGGGTGGGGGGGAGGGGAGGGGGAGGGGGAGGGAGGGGGAGGGGGAGGGGGGAGGGGAGGGGGGAGGGGGGAGGGGGAGGGGGAGGGGAAGGGGTTTGGGGGAGGGGGAGGGGGAGGGGAGAGTGGGAGGGGGGGAGGGGGGCGGGAGGGGGGGAGGGGGGCGGGAGGGGGAGGGGGGGCGGGAGGGGAGGGGGGAGGGGGCGGGCGGGGAGGGGGGGGGGAGGGGAGGGGGAGGGAAGGGGAGGGCGAGAGGGGAGGGGGTAGGTAGGAGGGGGAAGGAGGGGAGGGGGACGGGAGGATGGAGGGGGAAGGGGAAGGGGGAGGGAAGGGGAGGGCCAGTCAACCAATGACGTTGCAGTTCTCATGGTCGGAGAGCAGCACAACAATCGCGACATCGTCCTGCCATCTTCGCAACAGCACGAGGCGGATTTTGGAGACTCAACGATCCTGTGACGCGGGCGGGGGAAGGGAGACCCGTACATTACCAACCGTACATTCGCCCCTCTCGACTCAAGCTCACTCGGACAAATGCCTCGCACAAATTACACCGTGAAGGCCCAATGGCCATGTCTATGCCACAAATCAAGTCACGTGAGCGAGTCGGGCACACTGAATTGAAAATATATAGAACAGCTCATACTCCGTGAAAA
This sequence comes from Myxine glutinosa, assembly GCF_964187855.1. Taxonomy (NCBI): domain Eukaryota; kingdom Metazoa; phylum Chordata; class Myxini; order Myxiniformes; family Myxinidae; genus Myxine; species Myxine glutinosa. Next base: position 8,356,341 of record NC_136262.1, on the reverse strand, counting down.
GTGAAGCCGCCGTGTCGCCATCTTGGTTTAGCACGACTCGACCCAACTCGCTTCGCGGATCTCGTTTGTTTTGACGTGTGAATTACGGTGCGAACGCGGTACTGTGAGTTTATGGCGGCAAGGAGCATCACGTGATCGCTCTGAGCGAATCAGCGCGCTGCTCTGCCACCTGATCAGATTCCGTGTATAATATTCCTCGCTGAAATGCGCTGAGGTAAATATGAATAAAAAATATGGATCTCGTAAAGATGAAAGAAAAAAAAACATATGTGGTGTGAATGGCAATGTTCCTCGCTGAAATGTGAAAAAACACAATCGCTTTTCGCTCTGAAATACGTGCGAACGCGTAACTGAGTTAATGGCGGCAAGGAACATCACGTGAACGCTCTGAGCGAATCAGCGTGCTGCTCTGCCACCGGTCAGATTCCGTGCATAATATTCCTCGCTGAAATGCGCTGAGGTAAAAATATGGTAAAAAAATATTATGAAATAATTTTTTTTAGGTCGGCCATGTTCTTCCCAGGCTCAATGGCCATGTCTATGCCCAATATCAAGCACGTGAGCCTCTCCGTTTAGGAGTCTATTGGTAACATTACACACACACAAACTGTGTTTTAAATATACTAGGGCATGCCCGTACTATATATAAGCTAGGACGTGCCCGTACGAAAAAAAATTTGTGTAGGGGTGTGTGTGTGTGTAAACATCCTAGGGCGTGCCCGTACGTGGGTGCAAAAAAACATGCGTGCAAACAACAACAACAAAAAAACTTTGAAACCACGTGGCAGTAACGACCACAGAACCCCCCCCCCACCAATTTACATGAATGGTTTGGTCCATTCGCAACGACCACAGAACCCCCCCCTCTATTTACATGCAATGGTTTGGTCCATTCGCAACGCCAAAGCGAACGGCGAACGGCTAAATCGCCATAGCTCGGTAAGTACTTGTCCGATTAATTTCAACCTTGAAAAGGCACATCCTCGGGTCCCCAGCAATATACCTGGCAAGTTTAAAGTATATCGGACCCGTGGTTGTCGAGAAACAGCGGTCACAGACAAACACACAAACACACATACACACATACACACATACACACAGAGATTAATGGAATTATAGATAGATTTACATGCAATGGTTTGGTCCATTCGCAACGCCAAAGCGAACGGCGAACGGCTAAATCGCCATAGCTCGGTAAGTACTTGTCCGATTAATTTCAAACCTTGAAAAGGCACATCCTCGGGTCCCCAGCAATATACCTGGCAAGTTTAAAGTATATCGGACCCGTGGTTGTCGAGAAACAGCGGTCACAGACAAACACACAAACACACATACACACATACACACATACACACAGAGATTAATGGAATTATAGATAGATATAGATATATCGGGATTTAAATTTAATTCAAAAATTTATCCAGACGTCTATTCTCTTTCAAACATTCAAACCGACAGGTAGTTATTTATCACAGCATCTGTAGAACGTTCACCCTTTTACTCAACTCCGTTTCGCTGTTATTTGGTGGAGCAAAAAGTCAACTGAGCTTTATAGATATTTAGATGCTCGCTTGTATTAACAGAAAATGGTAGGAATCCAAGATATGTCATCCACGGATATTTCTTGCATTTCTATATTTCTAGATTTCGATTTGCATTTATTTTAGGAACAGAACAATTATGGTTACCTATTTTGAAATTGCCACTCTTTCGTCTAAATGCTGAAAGTTATGTTTAAAAGATGATGTGAATCACAGTGCATGTGTTAAACTCCTTGTGAGAATCCATACGTCATTTTCAAAGTTGTGTTTATACAATATATAGACGAGTCATATGTGTGTGTGAGTCATATGTGTGTGTGAGTCATATGTGTGTGTCTGTCAGTGCGAGCGTGCCTGCCAGTGTGCTTGTGCCTTTCAGTGCGAGTGTGCCTGTTTGTGCGAGTGTGCCTGTCAGTGCGAGCGTGCCTGCCAGTGTGCTTGTGCCTTTCAGTGCGAGTGTGCCTGTTTGTGCGAGTGTGCCTGTCAGTGCGAGTGTGCCTGTCAGTGCGCGTGTGCCTGTCAGTGCGCATGTGCCTGTCAGTGCGCGTGTGCCTGTCAGTGCGCGTGTGCGTGTCAGTGTGTGTGCATGTGCGTGTCAGTGTGTGTGTGCGTGTAAGTGCGAGTGTGCCCGTCAGTGTGTGTGTGCGTGTCAGTGCGAGTGTGCCCGTCAGTGTGTGTGTGCGTGTCAGTTTGAGTGTGCCCATCAGTGTGTGCGTGTAAGTGTGAGTATGTGTGACAGTGCGAGTGTACCTGTCAGTGTGTGTGTGCGTGTCAGTGTGCGTGTGCCTGTCAGTGTGAGTGTGCCGGCCAGTGCGAGTGTGCCTGTCAGTGTATGTGTGCGTGTCAGTGTGCTTGTTCCTGTCAGTGTGCTTGTGCCTGTCAGTGTGCTTGTGCCTGTCAGTGTGCTTGTGCCTGTCAGTGTGCTTGTGCCTGTCAGTGTGCTTGTGCCCGTCAGTGTGCTTGTGCCTGTCAGTGTGCTTGTGCCTGTCAGTGTGATTGTGCCCGTCAGTGTGCTTGTGCCCGTCAGTGTGCTTGTGCCCGTCAGTGTGCTTGTGCCCGTCAGTGTGCTTGTGCCCGTCAGTGTGCTTGTGCCTGTCAGTGTGCTTATGCCCGTCAGTGTGCTTGTGCCCGTCCATGTGATTGTGCCTGTCAGTGTGATTGTGCCTGTCAGTGTGATTGTGCCTGTCAGTGTGATTGTGCCTGTCAGTGTGATTGTGCCTGTCAGTGTGATTGTGCCTGTCAGTGTGATTGTGCCTGTCAGTGTGATTGTGCCTGTCAGTGTGATTGTGCCTGTCAGTGTGCTTGTGCCTGTCAATGTGCGTGTGCCTGTCAATGTGCGTGTGCCTGTCAGTGTGCATGTGCCTGTCAGTGTGCTTGTGCCTGTCAGTGTGCTTGTGCCTGTCAGTGTGTAAGTGCCTGTCACTGTGTGTGTGTGCCTGTCAGTATGCTTGTGCCTGCCAGTGCGAGTGTGCCTGCCAGTGCGAGTGTGCCTGTCAGTGTGAGTGTGCCTGCCAGTGCGAGTGTGCCTGTCAGTGTGAGTGTGCCTGCCAGTGCGAGTGTGCCTGCCAGTGCGAGTGTGCCTGCCAATGCGTGTGTGCCTGCCAGTGTGCCTGTCAGTGTGAGTGGGCCTGTGCCTCTTAGTGCGAGTGTGCCTGTTAGTGCGAGTGTGCCTGTTAGTGCGAGTGTGCCCGTTAGTGCGAGTGTGCCTCTTAGTGCGAGTGTGCCTGCCAGTGCGAGTGTGCCTGTCAGTGTGAGTGTGCCTGCCAGTGCGAGTGTGCCTGCCAGTGCGAGTGTGCCTGTCAGTGCGAGTGTGCCTGCCAGTGTGAGTGTGCCTGCCAGTGCGAGTGTGCCTGCCAGTGCGAGTGTGCCTGTCAGTGCGAGTGTGCCTGTCAGTGCGAGTGTGCCTGTCAGTGCGAGTGTGCCTGTCAGTGCGTGTGCCTGTCAGTGCGAGTGTGCCTGTCAGTGTGAGTGTGACTGTCAGTGTGAGTGTGACTGTCAGTGCGAGTGTGCCTGCCAGTGCACGTGTGCCCGTCAGTGCGCGTGTGCCTGCCAGTGTGCCTGTTAGTGCGAGTGTGCCTGTCAGTGTGAGTGTGCCTGCCAGTGCGAGTGTGCCTGCCAGTGCGAGTGTGCCTGCCAGTGCGAGTGTGCCTGCCAGTGCGAGTGTGCTTGTCAGTGCG
>NC_136262.1:8330123-8350123 GCF_964187855.1 Myxine glutinosa | reverse complement strand
CACAAGCACAAAGGACGACAGTTACACAAGTTATCCCATGAGATGGTTAATGCTGACAAAGCTGCCTCATGGCCGATGAAACACCAGGTGGTTTGCCGATCCACACCATGCAAGGTCGACATCGTGTTTACCTCTAATCAGAAGATTACAGGTGTGTTCATTTGAACCAGCACCTCGTATTATTTAAACTATGATGCATTAAATATTGCCTCGTGTACAATGTACAAGCACATACACATATAATATATATATATATATATGGCAAATATATATTGTTTGCAAATATATACGTACAAATATATACAAATATATACGGCAAATATATACGTAGGCTATATATATATATATTGTTGCGGTTTTAGAACCCACACTTTTGTAAATAATAATCACTTGTAAATATCACAGTAAAGGTTAAAGGTAGCACCCTTAGTTAGGCCACAGCAACACGTAGGCCACCATAGGAACTCAGTTATTTCCTTATTATGTGTTTTAGTTAAGGCTGTGTTTCCAATAGTTGAATCTGCGTTGCATCAATCAAATAAGGAGTAGGCCCTTCTGTTCATTTTGCGACCTCCATCTCCAAGCGACACCATTACGCACCCCTACAGACGGTGCCTTATGTCTCTCCAAATTCTGTTACGCGCCTTGGTTAGCGTTCGCTCAGGCGCCGCCATTGACCATGCGGTCGGCTCGAGGAAGAAAGGGGCGGAACCCCAGGAAAAAGGTGTGGCCCGTCAACCAGCCGTCAAAGGCGTGGCCGGTAAGCCCTCGCCAACCAACCAGGGCTGAGGTGAGCTCGCTGGTGGGCGTGGCCTTTATTAAGCGCGTAGTGATCTTGGCTCGCGTTATAAAAGCACGCGAGCGCAAAGCCCTTTTACGGACTGGGGGACTTGAGGACTGTGCACGCTGGCAAACGGACTTCTTTCGACGGGCTCCTTTTGAAAGAACTGCGCGGAGACGTCTCTGGCGAGAGAAGATATACGGCGGCACTCTTGTAAGTGGACCTCTTTCAAAGGACTGCACGGAGACGGCTGACTTGAAGGGACTTGTTGGAGGCGCGCCTGTTGTGAGGGACTGCTTTTGATACGGAGCGCACATTGGAAAAGGAGGATTCACTCGCTGGCGCTGAATGACAACTAGAGAGAGAGGAAGCGTTTAGCACGACCGTCCATCTGTTGCATACGCTAAAGGACACGAGCCTCCCCCCCCCACCCCCCCACCCCCGCCATATGTAAGGTCCGCTCGCGGGTGAACGATACGCACGAAGCTGCCTGCCGGGTTTTCGGCCACGGAACCGGAGCCTCACCTGGAGCCTGCACCCCATTGCCTGGACCAACTACCTGGACCTTCCACCCTACCAGCTACAATCCCGTGTGAGTGTGTATGTTTGTCCGGGGTCATAAGTTAAGACTGTGTAGTTAAGCCTACCCTGTGTCCTTCTCCTTCGTCTTCTTGTACACTCTTTCCTTTCCTCTTCTTTTTGGTTGTAAATAAATTTACCTTGTTCTTTCTTGGTTTTTCCCTAATCCGATCGCCTCTGTCCCTTCTTTCCATTGAGTACCTGTGGCACGATTTCGGAACTGCTATAATCGGGTGTAGTCATTGTTAATGGCTCAGGCCGCGGATTGCTAACCGCTCGGCATTATCCATCTTCTCCTTGGTTCGAGCGGGAGTTATTCCCTCGTTTCCCGCGGGCGTTAGTACTTAGGTAGCAGCGAACCCCTAGGCCTAGTAAACCCTACCTAACGCCGCGCCGGGAAGGACGTTATAGCTTCCCAGGACTCGGGACGGCCAGCTTATAGGACAAGGGGATTAACCCCCCCCCCCCCCCCTTGATAAGGGGAGCGCCGACCTCCGAGATCCGCAACAATTGGTGTCCGGGAGTAGGATTTGAAGGCCGAACCAAATTTTCTTATCTGTGGGGAAAAAAAAAGAGTGGCCAAAATTTTTATTAACACCCAAATTTGAGTCGTGCCATGGATAACCAAGGCGATCGGATGCCGGTGGGGGTAAATGAGGGGGTAGAGGAAGGGTTAGAGTCAACCCAGGACCCCAGGGAAGAAGTGGGAGTAATGGAAGAGGAAATTAAAGAGAGGGGGTAGTGGGGGTTGCAGTCGCACAAAATGGCGGCACCTCACACATGGCGACGAGGGCCGCGTTCACTGCGCAAATGGGGGTGGTCGAAATGCAAGCCTTCATGGCCCAATTCATGGCGGAAATACAGAAAACGAACGACAGTATTGACAAGATGGGAGAACAATTGGAACGAATGGAAAACAGAATGGGGGAGCAATTGGGAAGCCAAATTGGGAGAATGAGAAACTAATTGGGAAACCAAATTGGCGGATTGAGAAATGAATTGGGCAATCAAATTGGAGGGTTAGAAAATAAATTTGGGGGGTTAGGAAGCAAATTGGGGGGATTCGGAAGCAAATTAGGGGGGCAGTTGGAGGACGTAAATGGCCAAGCCCGGGAAATAAATGAGGAGTTGGCGAGGGACAAAGCCAAGTATGAAATAAAAGCATTGGAGAGGGAAAGAGACCGCGAGTCGAGCGGGAGGGGCACAATGGTATGCAACGGGGTAGCGCGACTTGAGAAGCGCGGGGAAAGCGAGCCTGGGCAGAGCACAGCCGTGTGGACCGGGGTAGAAATCGCGACCCGGGGTATAGAAAAGCCGACGACCGCGGAATTGGAAAATTTGATGTTATGTGCGCCAGCGGTCGTCGAGCTTAATAATAAAATCGAAGCAATAGTGGAAATTGGAGAGACAGCGGACTTAGAACAGCACTCGTGGAAGGAAGGAATGGAAATTGTGCAAAGTCCATGTTCACATCATGATGCCGTACTTGCTAATCCTCATAAAGATTTGCAGGTGCGTGTGGAGAAAAGGATCCCGAAGTTGAGCCGGGCTGTATATGGTGCTAAAAGATTTGACACAAAAGTGTTTGGCGCGAAAGGAGTTTTCGCGCGCTTGGGATCCCGGCGTAACCCGGGCGCTCGTAGGAGGTCCGTGGTGCGCTGTGTGAATGGCACTGAAGCGCGGGTGCATAACAAGAGAGTGTGAGAGTGAGAATGAATGCACATCAGAGTGTGATAGTGAGGGTGAGAGTGACACGGAGTGTGAGTTGGATGAGGAGCATGTGCGAGGATGCACACTGGAGTCCGGAGCACGTGATTGGGTGTGCGACACGGGATTGCACACCCAGGGGTAGGTGTGTGCTGAGTGGGTGTGCAACAGAGTGCACACCCGTGGTTGTTACGGAGTACGTAACGGGGGTGAGTGCACGCGAGGAGTGTGGGGAAGAAAGGTGTGTTACAAAGTGTGTAACAGAGTGTGCGAATGGTAGAATGGATGTGCAAGAATGTGCGCGAGAGGAATGCATGGAGTGTATGGAGACGCCTGGATGTGAGTGTAGAACAGAACGCGTGGTGTGAGAATGCAATCCGAGCATCAACGCTAACCGGGACAGCGTTCAGGCCGACGTTTAGCCGACGCGAGTTCTCGGGGCGTGGTGCTCTTTGTGTGCTGCGGGGGCCGGCCGGGATCGTTGCCGCGTCGCTCCTGCACGGAACGCCGTGCACGATTCGGGCCAGGCTCCGCCCTGTATGGTCGGTGCCGCGTCGTTCAGGTGACCGGCGCGATTCCGGGGGAGAAAGGCCAGGTTGGATCTGCACCCCCTGGCGGGCGCGGCGCTCCGACCGGGCGAGGTTGGGTCATCGGGCCAGAGACCGAAAGGGTCTGCGCCGGGATGGACCATGGAATCTCAGTCCGAGTATGCCTCCTCCTCAGAATCGTAAATGCCGGACGGACCCAACCTGCAGGAGACCAGACCACCCGTATGCATTGCTCGGTTTTTCGAAACCGAGCAGTAAAAATGCATTCCGCACCGAGAGGCTCGAGAGTAGTGGACTGGAATAGTGATAGTGATGGCAGTAGTGATGTAGAGGGATGGTAGCTCTACCAATCCTCACATCCTTTTGGGGCAAATGAGCCGTAGTTTATGGGGTTTTGGCGGTATAAACTAGCCCGGGAGGGTTAGGATAAATGTATAGGGATTTAGAAAGATGACTATAGGTGACCAAGAATTAAGTAGTGACATTGTACCTGTAGTGGGGACGTAGAGAGATTAGATGGATTATAACGATGGGGGATGTGCATAGTATAAGGGATGACAGGGAGATCACTAATATTAGGGGAAATAGATAGCCAGATGATGCTGTGTGTATGAGAATCTTTGTGGTGAGGGTGATGAAGTGAGGCAATGCTCGAAAGAGATGAAAGTTGTGTATTGAGTGCATTGGCTTGCATGGTGTGCAAGTGGAGAGTAGTATGGAATAGATGGTCTGGAATAAATGGTCTGGAATGAATGGTGTGGAGTGGGAATGTGAAATACGTGGAGTGGAGTGTATGGTGCGAAGGAGTGGATGGGGGAAGGATGGACCCCTTCATGAGTACCCGGGGAGGGCAGTTTAAAAGTAGGTAGAGGGAGTAGGTAAATTGTGGTTGGATATTGACATCTGTGGTGCTGTTTGTGGAAAAGAAGTGTTTTGTTGGGTGCATTAGTGAGTGAAATGGCTGGGCGTGTGGCCTGTTGGTAAGTATGGTTGGTTGAGCACTCCGCCACTGGTAGTCTCTCGGCCAGGTGAGGCCGCAGGTACGCTCTGGGAGCCAAGTAGAGTTCAGTGGGGCCCGAGGATCCCAAGGAGAGGACCCGGGTAGCCCAATGCCATAGGGGGCATTAGTGGGGTAAGGGAGCCAGAGGGCCTTCCCCAGGTAGGTTAGGGTGAGGAGCTAGGTAAGCTCGGGTGGCAACTGCAGTGGCGGAGGTGTGCAGGTGAGCGGACCTGCTGGTGAGCCACACGACCCAGCCCTGAAATTGTGCAAGGGCACAGGTAGAAGAATTGGGGGAGTGAGACCCCAAATTGGAGAGCGCCACAGTATGTGCACTGGGAATTCGTGTTTAGTACCACATTGAGTAAAGATGGCCAATGGATTGGCAGGGCAAGACCCCGGGTAGAGTTAAAGTGTTAATGTCATTTAGAAGTATAGCTAGGATGAAAGTCTCTTCGCACCATCCGCATCCACTCACCTGGGTGATGAAACTCCACACCAGTTTTTTTTTTGGCAAATGTTTGGAATGGAAGACGCATCTTGACGTGGGTGAGACATTGTTTGATATTCCATCTCTTCCTCCTTAGGAGGGATTGATGATGAATTTGGTTTAGAGGGGATGGGAAAGACAAGACGTAGCGACAAATTTGTAAATTGTGTAAATACGGGTAAGGGCAAGGGTAGGGTAGGTGACATGGGGGGTGACGAACGGTTAGGGACGAGCTTTCTTAGCTCGCTCTCCCGCGCCCTTCATGTTGCATTGCCTGGTATTGATGTGTACCCTTGCACTCCTCCCCGCTGATCTGCTTGTCCTTCCTTCCCCACTCATGGACCCTTGTTCTTTTGTGCCCGAGGGAAGTGTGCAGGTGCTGCGAGTTGTGCGCCCGCACCTTTGCTGCCTCTTGCCTGCACTGATGCACCATATGGACCACACGTTCTGTGGTCTGGTGTCTCTGCTGGGACCGACCATTGTTGCCAGCGGTGTCTGCCTTGCGGACCACTGTTTTAAAGTGGCACCCATGCCCAGCAGTGGACCACCGGAGTTGGCCCTGCTGGCCAAATCGATAATAAAAAGCAGACGCGGTTTGTGCCCTTTCTTATTAAAATTTACATCAAGCAAGAAGATCAAGACAACCAGAAACAGCGGCCTAGCAGAGCAGAGAAGCAGAAGACATCATTGATTTTTTTTTTTTAATGTTTGTTTTGTGCTTTTGGGTGATAGTGCTTTTATGGTGCTTTTTGGTGCTTTTGGTGCATTTTTTCTTTATTGGTGCATATTGGTTCATATGGTATGGTGTATCGGTGCAGTGCATGGCAGTGGTATTTTTCCTCTTATCAAATTCTCATCTTCTTTTCCCACAAAAAGACAGGTCCTGGGTGACAGTGTAAATAATTCGTGTTTTGTAAATAATGCTCCCCACCGGCGAAATGTTTAGTTTGAAGACCATTCCGCAATTCGGTTAATTGTGGGCGTGAGTCAGTTAGATAGGATGCAACACAGCAGGCAGGACATATTTAGTGTTAAAACTGTCGCACTCAGGGTGAGATTAAAAGTAGAGGGTAACCACACCTAAGTGTCACATTAAGTTAAAAGATAGCCCTTGTGTTTCGGCTCAGGCCGAGCCTGGAAAAAGGGAGGGTGCAGTGTTGCGGTTTTAGAACCCACACTTTTGTAAATAATAATCACTTGTAAATATCACAGTAAAGGTTAAAGGTAGCACCCTTAGTTAGGCCACAGCTACATGTAGGCCACCATAGGAACTCAGTTATTTCCTTATTATGTGTTTTAGTTAAGGCTGTGTTTCCAATGTTTCCACCAAAAAGGTGTGGCCCGTCAACCAGCCGTCAAAGGCGTGGCCGGTAAGCCCTTGCCAACCAACCAGGGCTGAGGTGAGCTCGCTGGCGGGCGTGGCCTTTATGAAGCGCGTAGTGATCTTGGCTCGTGTTATAAAAGCGCGCGCGCAAAGCCCTTTTACGGACTGGGGGACTTGAGGACTGCGCACGCTGGCAAACGGACTTCTTTCGACGGGCTCCTTTTGAAAGAACTGCGCAGAGACGTCTCTGGCGAGAGAAGATATATGGCGGCGCTCTTGTAAGAGGACTTCTTTCAAAGGACTGCGCGGAGACGGCTGACTTGCAAGGACTTGTTGGAGGCGCGCCTATTGTGAGGGACTGCTTTTGATACGGAGCGCACATTGGAAAAGGAGGATTCACTCGCTGGTGCTGAATGAGAACTAGAGAGAGAGGGAGTGTTTAGCACGACCGTCCATATGTTACATACGCTAAAGGACACAAGCCTCCCCCCCCCCTCCCCCCCTCCCGCCATATGTAAGATCCGCTCGCGGGTGAACGATACGCGCGAAGCTGCCTGCTGGGTTTTCGGCCACGGAACCGGAGCCTCACCTGGAGCCTGGACCCCATTGCCTGGACCAACAACCTGGACCTTCCACCCTACCAGCTACTATCCCGTGTGAGTGTGTATGTTTGTCCGGGGTCGTAAGTTAAGACTGTGTAGTTAAGCCTGCCCTGTGTCCTTCTCCTTCTTCTTCTTCTTCTTGTACATTCTTTCCTTTCCTCTTCTTTTTGGTTGTAAATAAATTTACCTTGTTCTTTCTTGGTTTTTCCCTAATCCGATCGCCTCCGTCCGTTCTTTCCATTGAGTACCTGTGGCACGATTTCGGAACCGCTATAATCGGGTGTAGTCATTGTTAATGGCTCGGGCCGCGGATTGCTAACCACTCGGCATTATCCATCTTCTCCTTGGTTCTAGTGGGAGTTATTCCCTCGTTTCCGGCGGGCATTAATACTTAGGTAGCAGCGAACCCCTAGGCCTAGCAAACCCTACATAACGCCGTGCCGGGAAGGACGTTATAGCTTCCCAGGACTCGGGACGGCCAGCTTAAATGACAAGGGGATTAACCCCCCTCCCCCCCCCCCCCCTTGATAAGGGGAGCGCCGACCTCCGAGATCCGCAACAATATATATACCGTACATATACACACACACACACACATAAACATATATATACATACACACATAAACATATATACATATGTACATATACACACACACACACACACACACACACACAAACATATAATTTTTTTTTTATTTTTTTATTGCTGCGGTTTTGAGATTGGCACATTGAAGGCATTAAAGGTTAAAGGTTTGCCCCCCATAGTTAGTCACACGAGCAACATCTAGGCCCATTTGTAGTATAGTTATGTCTTAGTATGTGTAAGAATAGGCCATTTCCCCTCTTAGTACCTGTGTTGTGTAAAGACAGGAGAGTAGGCCCCCTTCATTTTGCATCCACCCTCCAACTCTACCTCTATGGGCGTAATCCATCCCGCGCCCCATTTGGCTGACCACTAGTCGAGTAACACGAGGTCGGCCTAAAAAGGTGGGGGCGGGGTTGAGGTCGAGAGCGGCAGAGGCGATGACGGTAAGAGCCACCAGCCAATCAGAGCTCGAGCGGAATGGCATGAGAGGGCGTGGTGAAGCGCGTCTGGTGAGTTCCAGAAGGTTCACGGGGCGTGGCTATATAACCCGCTGCGCAAAGCCCTCGAAAGGACTTGAAGGACTTGTTGGGAGGGACTTGCTCGTAAAGGACTTGCGTGTATACGGCGGTGGTGAAAGGATTTGTTTGAGGACTTGCAGAGAGGGAGCTTGATAAGGAGAACTCGCATCACTCGCCATTGTTGAGCTTTGAACCGTACAAAGTACGCGGGTGCAGCCATACGCGCCGGTAATGCATATAGCGCTTTTCAGCCACGCGAGTAAGCGCGGCCATAGCCGCCAGTGAATAACCGCCAGCTGCGCCAAAGTCCTCTCCCTACCATTCGCCCCGTAATAACCCGCTCCGTTCAGGCGACACGCGGCGAGCTCCTGCTTTCACCTACTTCCATCTCCGAGGGACGTGCCGGGGGCCAGAGAGAGCTGCACGGGAGCCATCCCTGGACGCGCTGGTGAACATCAACCTGCCCATCAGCAATCCCCGTGTGAGTGTGTGTGTGAGACGGGCCCGTAGTCCTTGGTATTATGTATAAGACTGTATAAGCTGCTCTGTGTCTCTTCATCCTCTACTGTACATACGTGTGATAGTAATTAAACCATTTGTTTTTCCTTTCTTTCCAATTCGATCGTCTTTGTGATTTCGCCATTGACTAAGCGTGGTACGAACAAAACCGCTTGAATCGGGTTCCACCATCCATAACGGCGCGGATCACGTGTACGCAACCGCTCGGCGTATCGCCAACGCACGTGGTTCGTGCGAGGCTTATCTCCTCGTTTCAGGGCAGCGCTAGTATTTAGGTAACAGCGAATTTGGTCCTGAAACCCTATTTAGCGCTGTCCGGAAGGGCCGTCATAGGTCTTGGGTCGCGCCAGGTCAGTCAAGACAAGGGGACTAATCCCCCCTTGATAAGGGGAGAAGGCCGGCGACAGATCCACAACAATATATATATATATATATATTGTTACGGAAACGGGGACGGCGCTCCCCTGACCAAAGGGGGGGGGGGGGTTAATTCCCCTTGTATTTTGCACTGGCCGTCTCCGATCCTGAAGCTACCCCGCTCGCTGTGGGGTGGGATTGGCCGAGGTGATTGGTCAAGGGATTCCCGTACACCTCCGCCAATCCCTCCACAAGACAGGTGGATAACTCCGCTCGAATCCCGGACAAGATGGAGTTTGCCGAGCGGTTTAGCAATCCGAAATCCGAGCCGTTAACAACACTAACCCGATTCTGAGCGATTCTGCCAAATCGTGCCACGTATATTCAATAGGGGACAGGACGAAAGCGATTGGATGAGAAAGAAGGAACCAAAGGTAAGAAGGAACAGATATTTATTATTATTTACACCAAAACCCAAAGAAGAAGAACGAAGTTATTTACAGAAAAAGAACAGAAGACACAGTACAACTCTTAGCTTATACAGTCTTACTTATACCCCACAGGACAACACAAACAGACTCACACGAATAGGGAATTGCAGGTAGGATTGGCTGGAGGGAGAAGAAGGTGGGACCACAGGGCTGGAGAGATGAGGTTCGATTCCGTACAGGACGGCAGGGCTGGAGGCGAGGGGCCGCCGACTCTCCGCGCTCGGGTCCACACGGCAAGGTTTGCTCGAAGCAGCACGTCAGAGCTGCACGCGGCTGGGGCTGTTTGAAGCAGCGTCTCTCCTCTCTCTCTCGTACCTCTTTCTCAAGCGCCTTCCTCCCCAGAACTCAACTCGGTCAAGCACCTCCACCACAGAACCCTCAATTCGTGCTCCCTCACTCATCTGCATAAGCAGTCCCTCAGTCACCCTTTTATGGCCCTCCCCGAGATCAAGCCGCGGGCTACGAGGGCACGCCTACCGGGTCGCTCTCCGTGGTGCTGATTGGTTGGCACGGGCTCTTCCTGGATCTGCCCACGATGACGAGTGGCGGGCCACGCCCTTCTTCTCCGAGATGACCACGTGCGTAATGGAGGCGAATGCTGCTGGCAATGTCGGCAAATGCTGCTGGCAATGAAGTTTTGGGGCTATTGAAAAGGGGATCTATCTTATTTGATTTGGTGCAACGTAAGATCGACTAGTGGGAACATAGCCTTAACTGAAATACAGACTAATGAAATAACTATTGAGAAGGTTCTATGGTGGCCTACGTGGTGTTCATGGACTAACTAAGGTGCACTCATTTCAATTAACAGCCAATTAAGGGGAATGCACACAGGGGTTATTTATAAGGAAATTTAATACTAAATTTCATGTGAAGGTTCTAAAACCCGTAACAATATATATATTATATATATATATATATATATATATATATATATATATATATATATATATATATATATATATATATATATATATATTGTTATGGTTTTTAGAACCTTCACATGTAAATTTAGTAGTAAATTCCCTTATAAATAACCCCTGTGTACATTTCCCCTTAATTGGCTGTTAATTAAAGATTGCACCTTAGTTAGTCCATGTACCACACGTAGGACACCATAGGACCTCTCAATAGTTATGTCATTAGTATGTGTTTCAGGTAAGGCTGTGTTTCCAATAGTTGACTCTACGTTGCATCAATCAAATAAGATAGGTCCCCTTTTCAATTTTCCCCAATCGCCTCTGCCAGGTGCCAGTGACAGTTGGGCTGTTTTCATGGGCATCACACCACCCCTACTCGCCCAGGGGCGTTCGCTGCCTGGCGCCAAACTCCATTGCCCACGAGGCCAGGATCGGAGAAGAAGGAGGTGGAGCCAGAGAGCCCTCGTCATCAAAGGTGGAGCCAGAGAGCCCTCATCATCAAAGGTGGAGCCAGAGAGCCACTGATCTCTACAACCACTGGATAGCGCATCGCCCACTGAACATAACACACACAACTGACGCTGCCGCATACACAGGTCGGCCATCTTAACCACTCGCATCGTATGCGGACGCGTCAGGAGTCAGGGAGTGAACAACACGTAATTTGTATGCAATTCCCAACTAAGCTCGCTACTTTCCTTCAGATCTGGACTTTATATCAAATCCCTTATACTATAGTTTCAAATTGTATTCTCGTAATAGAGGCCTACATCAACATCAACTTGTTTAATCATCAAAAAAATGTCCCCCACGACACCAAGTCCCAATCATTTGCTTCCTTCTTCAAAACAAAACAATGCTATTAATGTTGCAGCATTTTGCAGACGAGATCAGTAATGGCATCCACTAACAGTTCTTATTGAATGGTCATTTGTTTTCTTTGCTGAGTAAAAGTAATTTTAAAAAGGTAATTACTTTCTAGTGATATATTTCCATTCTTATTTCTTGTCAGAAGTAAACTCTTTTCAGTAGTAAATGGGGGGGGGGGGGGGGGGGGCTGAATCTTAAAAATCATTTAAGGAATACATGTCCTGTTATGGCAATGAAAGGCAATTTGTAAGGCAAAAAGTACAGTTGTGGCAATGAAAGGCAAATTGTAATTGATTGTCCTTTGGCAACGTTGGTATTTAAAGGAGTACAATTGTACTGGTACAATGAGCTATCAACTGAGGCTATTGACGTGCCGTGGTGAGGGGTAGCGAGTGCCAGCAGTCGTGAGGGGTAGCGAGTGACAGCAGTGGTGAGTGGGTAGCAAGTGCATGCAGTGGTGAGAAGGTAGCGCGTGCATGCAGTGGTGAGTGGTAGCGAGTGCATGCAGTGGTGAGAGGGTAGCGAGTGCATGCAGTGGTGAGTGGGTAGCGAGTGCTTGCAGTGGTGAGTGGGTAGCGAGTGCCAGCAGTGGTGAGTGGTAGCGAGTGCATGCAGTGGTGAGAGGGTAGTGAGTGCATGCAGTGGTGAGTGGGTAGCGAGTGCTTGCAGTCGTGAGGGGTAGCGAATGACAGCAGTCGTGAGGGGTAGCGAGTGACAGCAGTGGTGAGGAGTAGCGAGTGCCAGCAGTGGTGAGTGGGTAGCAAGTGCATGCAGTGGTGAGAAGGTAGCGAGTGCATGCAGTGGTGAGTGGTAGCGAGTGCTTGCAGTGGTGAGTGGGTAGCAAGTGCATACAGTGGTGAGAAGGTAGCGAGTGCATGCAGTGGTGAGTGGTAGCGAGTGCCAGCAGTGGTGAGTGGGTAGCAAGTGCATGCAGTGGTGAGAAGGTAGCGAGTGCATGCAGTGGTGAGTGGTAGCGAGTGCATGCAGTGGTGAGAGGGTAGCGAGTGCTTGCAGTGGTGAGTGGGTCGCGAGTGCTTGCAGTGGTGAGTGGGTAGCGAGCACATGCCGTGGTGAGGGGTGGCAAGCACGTGCCGTGGTGAGGGGTAGAGAGTGCCAGCAGTGGTGAGGGGTAGCGAGTGCCAGCAGTGGTGAGTGGGTAGCAAGTGCATGCAGTGGTGAGAAGGTAGTGAGTGCTTGCAGTGGTGAGTGGGTAGGGAGCACATGCCGTGGTGAGGGGTAGAGAGTGCCAGCAGTGGTGAGGAGTAGCGCGTGCCAGCCGTGGTGAGGGTTAGCGAATGCATACAGTGGTGAGGGGTAGCGAGCACATGCCGTGGTGAGGGGTAGCGAGCACGTGCCGTGGTGAGGGGTAGTGAGCACGTGCCGTGGTGAGGGGTAGCGAGCACATGCCGTGGTGAGGGGTAGCGAGCACATGCCGTGGTGAGGGGTAGCGAGCACGTGCCGTGGTGAGGGGTGGCGAGCACGTGCCGTGGTGAGGGGTGGCAAGCACGTGCCGTGGTGAGGGGTAGTGAGCACATGCCGTGGTGAGGGGTAGTGAGCACATGCCGTGGTGAGGGGTAGTGAGCACATGCCGTGGTGAGGGGTAGTGAGCACATGCCGTGGTGAGGGGTAGCGAGCACGTGCCGTGGTGAGGGGTAGCGAGCACATGCCGTGGTGAGGTGTAGCGAGCACGTGCTGTGGTGAGGGGTAGTGAGCACATGCCGTGGTGAGGAGTGGGCAAGCACGTGCCATGGTGAGGGGTAGAGAGTGCCAGCAGTGGTGAGGAGTAGCGCGTGCCAGCCGTGGTGAGGGTTAGCGAATGCATGCAGTGGTGAGGGGTAGCGAGTGCCAGCAGTGGTGAGCACATGCATGTTTACCATCCATATCTGCAGAAGAGATCGACGACTCCAAGGGAATCTATATGACAAAACAAAGGGGAACATAAAAATAATTTCTATGTATTATACCGACTTATTCCAGCAAATATGGCCACAAATGATCAGGCTTCTTTACCACATCCATATGCATATGAATGTTACTGGTTCTACAATGTATGTACATATCTGTTATACAGCTGTCAACAGTCTCATTTACATTAACTTTATTATACTTACAGATGAAATGTTGGATTGCAACCCTTGAACTGCCTATTTGTACAGTTGACCGCAGCACATGAAGGCATCTTGAGTCCATTTTTAGTAATAACGAATCAAAATTATATATGTATTGGCAGGAGTGTTAACGCGAGCTTTCTTGGAGAAACAATGCGAGTGGTTAAGATGGCGGCCGGTTCGTACGTTTGGCGTCAGATCGATCAGCCAATGTGCTATCCAATGGTTGTCGAGATCAGTGCAGAGAGCCCTTAACGACCAACCAGGGCTCGGTGGGCATGGCTTGATAGGGCGTCGCAAGAAACATCTAGAGAGTTCGAGAGGGTTCCAAGGCATGGTTATAAAACCCTTGGCGCGAGGCCCAGAGAGGGGCGGGAGGCGATTCAAGAGCCACGGTGAGAGGCGGATGAGCAAGGAGCACCGGAGAGAGACGCGATACCAACCAGCACTGATGACCGGGTTTTCGCCACTGCACCGGAGCGTGATGCTCACGTGGGCCACCAACGGCGTGCAGTGATTCCCGGACCTCCCTGCCCACCAGTTCTTTGGACCGTCTGCCCTTCTCATCCTTCCCGCCATTCCTGCCTGAAAACCCCATTAGTGTACGTGAGTTTGTTCTGTTTGTCTTGTCCCTGGGTATAAGTAAGCTTGTTTAAGGATTTGCGCTGTCTTCTTCTTCTTCTTCTTCTGTATATTGCTTTTGTTTCTCCTTTGGTTTCTTTGGTTTTGTGTAGTAGTTAATAAACACCTGTTCCTCCTTATTCTTTGGTTTTCATTCTCGTCCGATCATCTTCGTGTTTTCCCTATTGAATATCTGTGGCACGATTTTGGCAGAACCCTTACAACCGGGTTTAGTCCTTTGCTAACGGCTCGGATTCCGGATTGCTAAACCGCTCAGCAAACTCCATCTTGTCCGGGATTCGAGCGGTACTTGTCTCCCTGTTTTGCGGAGGGATTGATAAAGGTATTCGGGCTAATACCTGGACCAATAACCCTGATCAATCCCACCCCGCAAAAGAGCGTTACATGTACCAGGACCGGTCGGGCGGCCAGCTTAACAAGACAAGGGGACTAAACCCCCCTTGCTAACGGGAGTGCCGTCCCCCGGATCCGTAACAATATACATATATATATTGTTGCGGATATGGGATTTGCATCCATCCATATCCGCTTGTAAATATTCCCCTATTTCCTCAATACTTCCCAACTATCCCCAATCCCCCATTCCCTAGTCCCATTTTCTGTAAACAACACTCTGTAGACCCGACCTCCCCCTATTTCCCCCATTAAATGTCGTGCCCAGGTTCACCGCATCTCATGTAAGACAACTATAGGACATCTTGCTAGTTATTCTTAGTCTGTCAGTTAAGGACTCGTTTCCATTAATTCTGACCCTTCGTTGCACCAGAATGTGATTGTATGGCACCGTTAGGAAGTTTAGGACCTCCCAATACCTCCCTGCAGCTCTTCCTCACAGTTCAACAACAACAACAACAACCACAACAACGAGCGCAGGGAGTGCGCGTCCTCACTCCGGCTTGGTTGGTAGGGGGTGTTGGGAGGGCACCAGGCCTTCCCAACGAGCCGCCATCAAACATGTGCTCGACGGGGTTACCAAATAGGGGCTCCCTGTCAGCTCCTCGTCAAGGGCGGAGCCCGGTAACCCCCGCACCCAATGGAAGCGGCGGACCGGCCCCAGTGGGGCGGAACCAACCAGCCGAGGGCGTGTCACTCCCCGCTGAGCATGCGCAGGGAGAGGGAGGTGACGTCAGATGCGCGCTGAGCTTGAAGCAAGAAAGACGTCCCCTCCGAGCGCTGTGAGGCCTCCCCGCATCTTCTGGACCGTGCTTTATCCTGTCCCCGAGCCAAGGTGCACCTTGTGCTATCGACTACCTGTCCCTTCCTGCCATCAATCCCTGTGTAAGTCTCCCTTGTTCCGTTTGTCTGTGGTCTGTCTGGGCTAAGATAAGACGGTAATTAAGTGCCCATCTCTTCTGTGTCTTTACCTCACTGCCTTGTAATCTACCCCCTTTCTCCACCACTGTAATTATACCCTCCTCCGGAGGTCTTGAGAACTGTACCCCTTGCGTCGTTTCATCTATCCCAGTCGTCGTGTCCTTTCCATCATTGATTTAGCATAGCGCGATTTGGCCAACGTCTGGGTGAATCGGGTGTTAGTCGGGGAATAACTGTTCGGTCGCGGAGCCTCCGCTCGGCAAATATAACATCTAAACCGCGTCTGCAACAATTGGTGTCTGGGAGTGAGATACGGACCCGAAGCGCGCTTAACGCGCTCAAAATTACAAGTCACCGAAATTTGATTTTGTTTTACAAAAAAAAAAAACCCGAATTTTGAAAGTCGCGCTATGGGAGATCAAGACGGCTGGGTTCCGGTAGAGGAGAGTGAGGCAGGGTCGATCCAGGACCAAATTGAGGGACATGAGGAGAGCGAAGCAGTGAGGGTGGCAGGTTCGCAAAATGGCGTCCTCGCGCACGAGGTTACGGGCGCGCAAAATGGCGCCTCGCAGATGGCTACGGCGACCGCGCCCGCGACCGTAGCAGCGCCGCTGGTGGATTTGAACCTTTTTTTTTATACAAATGAAGGCCCTTATGGCCCAGAATAGCGAACGGTTAGAACAAAGGATGGGGTCAAATAGCGAGAAATTAAGGGAGGACATGGGGGCCCCCCTAGAGCGGGTGGCCATGGATATCCTAGGCCCACTACCCCGCACCCGCCTAGGTAATAAGTACATCCTCGTTGTGATGGACTACTTCACCAAGTGGCCGGAGGCCTACGCTCTCCCCAACCAAGAAGCAGGGGTGGTAGCGCAGGCCTTCGTGGAAGGATTTGTGTGCCGGCATGGGATTCCGCAGTAGTTGCACACCGACCAGGGACGAAATTTTGAGAGCAAATTGCTAAAAGATGTGCGCAGTCTCCTGTCAATTCGGAAAACAAGAACAACGCCTTTAAGACCTCAATCTGACGGGATGGTGGAAAGATTCAACCGAACTTTAATCCAACAACTGGCACTGTTCACCGCCACCCGTCAGGATGACTGGGACGAACATCTCCCTTATTTGCTCATGGCCTACCGAACCAGCCAGCACGGGGCCACCGCATGCAGTCCAGCGTTGCTTATGTATGGGCGGGAGTTACGGGCTCCCGCCGACTTGCTATGCGGTCCCGTGCCAGACACAGTGGTTAACCCGCCGAGGGAGGGGTACGCACGTCACCTAGAGGAAGGCATGGAGCTAGTCCATGCCTTCGCCCGCCGCCAACTCCATCTGGCGGGGGAAAAGATGAAGTGCAGGTACGACCACCGGAGCCAGGGGAGTCAGTACACTCTGGGGATGAAGATTTGGTTCTTCAATCCCCGGAGGAGGAAGGGTAGGTGCCCAAAACTCACCTCTCCCTGGCAAGGCCCGGGGGTCGTCCTGTCGCAAGTCTGTGATGTGGTAGTAAAAATCAAAATGGGGCCACGAGCCCTCCCTCGGATCGTCCACGCTGACCGGATAAGGCCTTACACCGGCGAGCAGGCGCCCCCGTGGATTGCCTCGGCTTTAGATGCCGAGGCGGGACCCAGTACCTCTGAATAAGGGGGGCTTATTAGTGCCAGAGGACTGGGGGATTGATGAGCGATGGGCCCGGTGGGTAAGGGTGGCATCCCTGCCACCCTTCCCATGAAAAGGGGGCAAATGCGCTATAGATTATGGGGTGTATGGCAGTGAAAACTAGCCTGGGTGGGCTTGGTTATATTGATAGGGACTAGAGGTGACCATAGGTGACAAGATTTAAGTAAGAGACTTGGTACCTGTAGTGGGGACGTAGTAGCTTAGTGTTTGATAATGACGTGGGAGCGCTGAGTGTAAGGGAAGACGGAGGAGCGCGAGTTTTAGAAGGGAGTAGACAGAGCAGATGATGCAGTGTGAATGGAAGTGCTGGTGAGCAGCTTCAAATGAGGCATCGGTGAGGCAATGCTCCGAGGTGTGTGTGAGTGTACAAGTGATGAATGAGAGAGCATTGCGGATGAGTGTCATGGTGAGTAGTGAGTGTTGTGGATCAGCGCGAATGCGCTTGGGGGAGAGAAGGGTGCAGGCGGCACCAAGTATGAGAGCACAGGTGTGCAAGTACAGGTGTGTGGAATATATGGAGCAGGGAATGAGTGGTGTGGAGAGAGTTGGAGTAAGTGGTACGGAGTGGTGTGCGTGGTGCGAAGGTGTGGATGGGGGAAGAGTGGACCCCCATCACGGATACCCGGGGCAGGTAGTGTAAGTGTTAGGTAGAGGGTATAGGTAAATTGTGGTTGGATATTGGCATCTGTGGTGCGGGTGGAAGAATGATGATTGGATGGGTGCATTAGTGTTGTGGAAATGGCTGGGCGTGTAGCTTGTTAGTGTGTGTAGTTGGTTTGGGCACTCCACCACTGTGAGGATGTCGGCCAGGTGAGGCCGCAGGTGGGCTCTGGGAGCCGGTAGTAGTTGTTGTGGATGGGGCCCGAGGATCCGGAGGACGGACCTGGGTAGCCCAGTGCCAGAGGGCACCGAGGGGTGACAGAGCCAGGAGGGGCCTTCCCCAGTTAGTTAGGTTAGGGTGAGGAGCTAGGTAAGCTCGGGTGGCAACTGCAGTGGTGGAGGTGTGCAGGTGGGTAGACCTGCTGGGAGAGCTACACGTCACAGCCCAGAAATTGTGCAAGGGCACCGGGAGATGAATCGGGGGAGTGAGACCCCAAATTGAGAATCACCAAAGTTTGGTCAATGGGAATTGGTTTTTAGAACCCATAGTGTAAGTTGGCCAATGGATTGGCAGGGAAAGACCCCGGGTAATGTAAAGTTGTTAAAGTCATTTAGGAAATAGTTAGGATTGATGAACCTGTCGCACCATACGCAGCCACTTGCCTGAGGTGATGCTGATGACTCCACACCTGTGTTTTCTTTGTTTTGTGTTGCAGGAAAGGAGAATTGCTGTTTGGATTTGTGAGACGCATCACGACGTGGATGAGACATTGGGGTGATTCCATCTCTCCCTCCTTAGGAGGGACTGATGATGAATTGGTGATGGCAGATTTTGATGTTGAGTTGGAGATGGCAGATTTTGATGAGAGTTGGAAATGGCAAATTTGATTGGTTAGGAGGGAGAGAAGACGAATTTGGTTTATGGGAGGAACGGGGAAGACAGTAGGGACGTTGTTGATATGTAAAGTAGATGTTTATGGGTAGTGTTGTGTTTTGTGGATACAGTAAGGGGTAAGGGAGGGGCAGTGTAGGTTACCTGTTGGGGGGGGGGGCGTACGGTAGGAACGTACCTGTCTCACCTGGTTCCCATGTGCCCCCAGTGTGCATTACCTTGTATTGCGTGCACTTTTGCGCCCTTACCACCTTACTCACTTGTCTTCTTTTGTCTCCCACCTCCGAGGATCTGGCTTTGGGGCAGAGAGAGAGGAGAGAGAGGTGCTGGCTCCGCAGTTGTGGGCCTGTACTTCCGCTGCTTGCTGCCTGGATCGATACACCATATGGACTGCAATTTTTGTGGCCGCCCACAATGGACCGCAGTTCTTTTGCGGTCAAGCACCACCCATGGATGGACCTGGGTCAACGTGGCACCTATGCCATACAAGTGAACCACTTTTAGTTGGCCCCCTGACGGCCACAATTCAGAAATGGACGCGGTTGGTGCCTTTCTTTATTTCTAAAGAAGCCAGAAGGCCAAGTGCACTCCATGAAGGCAAGACCAGCGGCAGCACATCGGCCAGCTGCGACACCACCGGTGACCATGGACACTTAATTGTGCATTTTTATGAACACTTTATTGGTGCACCGGATGGTGCTGACTGTGCGTAATGGGGTGGTGCTTGTGGTGCTTGGACGGGGTGCTCTGCACATTATTAAAGGCCGTAGGGCCACAGGGCACTCGTCTGTTGGTGTATCGATGCTGGCATGCGTGCTCTCCCTATGCATAACATCTGCATGTGTTCCTCAAAGAACAGGTCCTGGATCGTAGTGTAAATATCAGTGTAGTCTTGTATAAATGATGCTCCCTACCGGCTGTATGTTTAGTTTGAGGATGCTTTCCGCGATTCGGTTATCCTGTGGGTGTGTTTCTGTTAGGAGAAGGGTGCAACGTCGCAGGGGGACATATTTACTCATTTGTGAACATCTGTAAAACTGTCGCACTCAGGGTTGAGTTAATAGTAGAGGGAACTACATCTGAGTGCCACACTAAAGGATATGGGATTTGCATCCATCCATATCCGCTTGTAAATATTCCCCTATTTCCTCAATACTTCCCAACTATCCCCAATCCCCCATTCCCTAGTCCCATTTTCTGTAAACAACACTCTGTAGACCCGACCTCCCCCTATTTCCCCCATTAAATGTCGTGCCCAGGTTCACCGCATCTCATGTAAGACAACTATAGGACATCTTGCTAGTTATTCTTAGTCTATGTCAGTTAAGGACTCGTTTCCATTAATTCTGACCCCTCGTTGCACCAGAATGTGATTGTATGGCACCGTTAGGAAGTTTAGGACCTCCCAATACCTCCCCGCAGCTCTTCCTCACAGTTCAACAACAACAACAACAACAACCACAACAACGAGCGCAGGG
>NC_136262.1:8280123-8327623 GCF_964187855.1 Myxine glutinosa | reverse complement strand
TGGGTAAAGCAGCTTCACAAGCGTGGGGTGCGCGCCCTCTCATTTCGCTGCAAATAGTGAATACGTGCTCCGTGCTCTGTTTGAACAGGAGGGGCGGGGTCGCCGGGAAGAGGCAAGCCCAGGGCGCGCCACGAGGGGCGGGGCTGTTCAGCCCCATGCCCAAATAAGGGAACAAGCCCGTAGCTCGCCACGAGGGGCGCGCCGTTCGGCGCCATGTCCAAATAAGGAGGCAAGCCCATGGCATTGCCATATAAGGTCACAGAGCACGGGGGGAGGGCGGTACCGAAACCGACGAGGGCGTGTCACACCCGCGCTTGAGGATGAGATATGGGTGCGAAGATCGCGCAAGAGAGAGATGAGTAAGGGAGCCCCACGAGCAGTTCTACAGAAGGAGTTCTGAAGTGAGAGTTCTGTGAAGGGAGTTGCTTGAAGGTTCATGAGAGTTGAATAAAGTAGGTACAAGGTCGGTGAGAAGGCATGAACGAGAGGCGGGATCTAGCAAGACTGAGAGAGAGAGAGAGAGAGAGACGTGAGGGGGTGCCTGTATTGCGGCAATAGGCCGACACCCTCTAGGCCCTATCGCCGGTCGGTGAGACGCGAGGCTGCGTTTTGCCGGGTTTTCGCCTCGACCCCAAAGCGTGGTTCGGAGCGCACGCTTGGAGCCGGACCTCGACGCCTACCATCTGCCTGGACCCTCCTCTGCCGTCCCAAACCATCCCTGCTTTTCCATCCTTTTGTGTACGTGAGTTTGTTCTGTGTGTCTTATCCCTGGGTATTAATTAAGCTTGTATAAGTTAATATTTGCACTGTGTCACCTGCTTTTTCCATTTTCCCTGTATATAACCTTGACTGCTCCTTTTGCTTAATGTGTGTAAATAATAAATCCTGTTACTCTTCTGTACGTCTTCTTCTTCTTCCTCTTTACATTCGGTTGCTTTAGAGGTTTCCAAATTGAATACCTGTGGCGCGATTTCGGCCAACGTCCAGGAATCGGGTTAGTCAGGGTAACTGTTCGGCCGCGGTGCCATCCGCTCGACAAAACAACATCTTATCCGCGGTCCGTAACAATATATATATATATATATTGTTGCGGATATGAGGATTGTATTTTTTTATTGTGTGCTTTATTATTATTATTGCTTAATTCTGGCCCCTCCTGCCTCCAGTGTTGTGTAAAGGTCAAAGGGCGTCCCGGTAGTTAATTCCATAAAGCATCCATTGAAGGACACTATAATACCCTTGTTCAGTAGTTTATATCCTTATTATGTGTTTTAGGGTAAGGCCTTGTCTTCCATTAGAATGACACTCCATTGCACCAAGTGAAAGAGATAGATTCCCTTCATCCTTCATTCCCCTTCCCAAAACCTCCATTTCCCCTTTCGTCAATTGCCATTCGCATTGCCAACTACAATTACCGCCATTGAACATGTGCTCGGGTTGGGGTAGAAAGGCGTGCCCGCCCGTCGTCATCAAGGGCGGAGCCAGAGGGTCGCGCGACCAATCAGGGCCGAGGTGAGCACACCGATGGGCGTGTCCTGAAGGCCGGCGGCTTAATCGCCGGAGGCGTTATATAAAAGCGCGCGCGCAAGAGTGACCAGGGCTGAGCTGCGTGGTGAGGTGCAAAGAAAAGAGCTGGGTCGTCAGAGGAGAGCTGAGTAAAAGGGTCCAAGAGAGAGCTGGGTTGTGAGGTCCAAGAGAGAGGAGGGAGATCATCCAGCAGCGATTCCTGTCCAAGAGAAGAGATCATCCAGCAGCGATTCTTGTTCAAAGGAGATCATCCAGGGAAGCACAAAGCCTGCTATTCGTTGCCTTGCTCGCCAGCAGCAGCGTCCACAGCAGCAACAACACTCAACAGCCGCTTGGGGCCTGGACGGCAGTTTGGAGCAGGGCCGCGAAGGAACGGCGGCTGCCCAACGTGCCGATCGTGCTGCAGGACCCGTTGGACCTCCCTCTCCCTCAAAACATCCACCTGCCATTCCTATCATCATTCCCCGTGTGAGTCGTCTTCGTTTGTTCTGTCCTGGGTATTAATTAAGTCTGTTTAGATAAGCTAGCGATTTTCACTGTGTCTCTAAAAGCTTCTGTATATTATTTTCTTATCTTTCCTTCTCCTTGGTTATTTTGAGCCTGTACATAGTAAATAAATTTAGTAGTATTTTCAAACCTTTTTGCCTTCGTCTTCTTATTCCTTTTCTTCACATCCGTCGTCTTAGTCTTTTCCATATTGAATAGCTGTGGCGCGATACGGCCAACGTCGGGTGAATCGGGTGAATCGGGGAAACTGTTAGGTCGCGGTGCCTCCGCTCGGCAAACAACATCCTTTAACCGCGGACCGTAACAATTGGTGTCTGGGAGTGAGATACGAGGCCCGAACCAAATTTTTTAAAACATCTATAAAAAAAAAAATATTTGGTCAAAATTTGGAGCGGCCGAAATTTGTTTTGATTTACAAAACCCGAATTTTGAAATCGCGCCATGGCTGGTCAAGGCGACGGGATGTCGGTGGGAGAGATAAACGGGGTAGAATCGACCCAGGACCTCGGGGAAATGTATGTGGAAGAGGGCAATGAGGCGGTGGTTGAGGAGGTTTCAGGCGCGCAAAATGGCGTCCTCGCGCACGTGGGTGTAGCGGCTCCAAATTTTGCCGCGCCCGCGACCGTAGCAGCGCCACCGGTGGATTTGAACCTTTTTATGATACAAATGAAGGCCCTTATGGACAAGAATAGTGAGCAATTGGGAAACCAAATGGAAAAAAGGGAAAACAGAATGAGGGACGAAGCGAGGGCTGATAGTGAGCAATTAAGAGAGGGGTTAGACAAGAAATTTGAGGGGTTAGACAAGAAATTTGAGGGGTTAGACAATGGGATAGAAGGGGTGAAACATGGGTTAATGGGGGTGGAAAATAGAATGGCTGCCCAGGAGAATCAGATAGAGGGGGTGAAAAATGGGTTAAGGGGGTTAGAAAACACAATGGACGACAAATTGCGGGAAGTAGGGGAGCAAGCCGCCCGATAAATTAAACAGATGGGGAACCAGATAGAGGAGGTGAAAATCGGGGTAGAAACCAAATTGGATGCTCAGAGGGATGAATTGGGACAGATGAGGGTGGCATCTACAAAAGAGAGGGAGGAGATGAAGGAGGAGATACGACGAGGTGTAAGTGAGGAGGTCTCGGGGGTACGCGAGGAGGTAAAGCGAGGCGAAAAGCGTATAGAGAAAGAGGTGAGAAATGGGACGGAAAAGTTACAAGGGGGCATAGAGGACCTGACGGAGGAGGTGGAACAGCTGACGGTGGGACAGACGGAGTTAGTGGAGCAGGTACAAAAGAACACTGCGGTACTAGGAGGGTTAAAAGCGACACAAAGAGACATCAAGGACGACTTGATAGCGACACAGAGGCAATGTCAGATGGTACGTGAGGGACTGACAATGAGGTTGGACGAGGTGACAGAGGTAATGGAGACAAAGGACCGGCAGGTGAGGATGCACACAGAGACGGTCACGGTAGCCTTAGAGGACGAGATAGAGGAGACGCACCGGGAAATAAGAGGTGAAGCAAAAATTAGAGGAAGTGGAAGAAGAGGTGAGTGAAATTAAGAAGAGACGGACAGAAACTAAGAGAGAAATACAGGAGGAGGTGATGGAATATGTTCAAGGTCGGTGCTCAAATCGTGATGTGGTGCTCACTAACCAAATAAAGGGTTTGCAGGTGGCGAAGGAGGTGCGGAGACGGGGTGCCAAGGTGAGTGGCGATATACGTGGAAATGTATATGATGTGAGGGGAGCTTCAGTCGGCTTGGGGGTTGATTTGGATCCGGGTGTTCGTGAGGGACCAATGGTGAGGTGTGCGACAGGTACGGTGTGCGATGGAGGAGGTGTGCGAGAATGTCCGACTCTGGTGTGTGTGAGGAAAAAGTGCGTGCCGAGGAGTGAGTGTGCTGTCGAGAGTGAGTCGGTCGTCGCGCGTGTGCGAGGGAGCACATGGAAGCGCGTAGTGAGGAGTGTTACAGAGGATGTAACGGAAGGATGTACACCTGTGGTGAGTGTTACGGAGGAAGTAACGGGAGAGTGTGCGCAAGAGTGTGCGCGAGAAAGGTGTGTAACGGACAGGTGCAGGAGGAAAGAGTGCGCTGTCGAGAGTAAGGGTGAGTGCGCTGTCAAGAGTGGTGGTGAAAGTAGTGAGAGTGACACGGAGCGTGAGTTGGTTGTGACAGGTGAGAGAGGATGTACACCTGGAATGGAAGGATGCACACCTGTGCGAGTGTGTGCGAGTGAGAGCACACCTGTGATTGTCACAGAGGAGGTGACCGAGAAGGGGGCGCGAAGAGGTGTGTTGGTGAGGTGTGCGAACGACGAGTGTGTGCCAAGGTGTTCGGTGGTCAGGTGTGTGACCAAGTCTGTGAGCAGAATGAGTGTACCTGGGTGTGTAAGAGAAGGTGCAATGACGAGGAGCATGGGAACAGCTGGATGTATGAGCAAGGAACGGGCTGCGGGGTGTAAGCATGCAGGTGAGGCATCGACGGTAACCGGGTTAGAGGTTAGAGCGACCTATAGCCGAATCGGGCCCTCGGTGCGTGCCGGGTTTCGCGTGCCGCGAGGACCAGCGGGGATCCGAACCACGGCGGGTTCGAAAGGACCGCCGTACGTGATCCACGCTGGGCCGCGCTTGGAACGGCCGCGTCCGTGCTCCACTAGGCGGAACGGGCAGCCCGATAGGAAGGGTCGTCATGGCGACCCCTTTTTGTTGAGGCGTTCCGGCAGGTCGAGATCGGGCCATGGGATGGCTCCGTGCCGAGGTGGTGCGTGGGATCTCAGCCCGGGTAAACCTCCTTCCCTGCACCGAGTGTTGGACGCATCCAGCCGCCGGCACCAAACAACCCGCATTCATTGCTCGGCTTTACGAAGCCGAGCTTTGGAAGTGAATTGGCGCACCGAGAGGCACTAGTGAGAAGACTGATGACGAGAATAGTGTTTTGGCCCGAAATTGCAAAGCAAAATTTGATGATTGACAGAGTGATGATTGGCAGAGGATTGGTAGAGTGATTGGCACATTTTTGATTTGTTGGATTTGGACGAGCCAAATTGGTAGTGGGAGATGCCCCATGTGATGGGATGGCCAATCCACCATCCCTCACAACGGGGGCAAAGGAGCACTAGTTTTATGGGGTTTATGGCAGTGTAAGCTCGCCGAGGGAGGGTTTGGATAATGTGTAGGGACCTAGAAGATGACATTAGGTAACGTTAAGATTAGGTAGTGACTGATACCTGTAGTGGGGACGCAGGTAGATTAGAGTGGATGATAATGACGTGGTATGTGCTTAGTTTAAAGGGAAGCCGGGGAGCACTAAGTTAGCAGGGCACCAGGTAGATTAAATGATGCCGTGTGTATGGTGAACAGGTGTGATTGCACAGGTGTGCAACTGAACAGGTGTATGGAGCAGTGTTTGAGTGAGGGATAGTGATGAGAGTTGTGTTGACCGAATGGTCCAGGAAGGAAGGAGGGTGCAGGTGGCACCAGGTGTGATTGCACAGGTGTGCAACAACAGGTGAATGACGAACAGGTGTATGGAATAAATGGTCTGGAGTATATGGAGTATTGGAATGGATGGTCGTGGAGTGAGTATGGTGGAAATTGTGGAGTGGAGTGGATGGTGCGAAGGTGTGAATGGGGGAAGAGTGGACCCCCATCACGAATAACCGGGGCAGGTAGTGTAAGTGTTAGGTAGAGGGTATAGGTAAATTGTGGTTGGATATTGGCATCTGTGGTGCAGGTGGAAGAATGGTGATTGGATGGGTGCATTAGTGTTGTGGAAATGGCTGGGCGTGTAGCCTGTTAGTGTGTGTAGTTGGTTTGGGCACTCCACCACTGTGAGGATGTCGGCCAGGTGAGGCCGCAGGTGGGCTCTGGGAGCCGGTAGTTGTTGTGGATGGGGCCCGAGGATCCGGAGGACGGACCCGGGTAGCCCAGTGCCAGAGGGCACCGAGGGGTGACAGAGCCAGGAAGGGCCTTCCCCAGTTAGGTAGGTTAGGGTGAGGAGCTAGGTAAGCTCGGGTGGCAATTGCAGTGGTGGAGGTGTGCAGGTGGGTAGGCCTGCTGGGAGAGCTACACGCCCCAGTCCTGAAATTGTGCAAGGTCACAGGGAGTTGCATCGGGGGAGTGAAACCCCAAATTGAGAAGCACCACAGTTTGGTCAATGGGAATTGGTTTTTAGAACCCATAGTGTAAGTTGGCCAATGGATTGGCAGGGAAAGACCCCGGGTAGTGTAACGTGTGTTAAAGTCATTTAGAGGATAGTTAGGATTGAAGTCTCCTCGCACCATCTACATCAGGAGTGGGGAACCTTTTTCCTGTCGAGGGCCATTTCGATTTTTAGAACATCCTTCGAGGGCCATGCTAAATTATTGAATACATATATCGGACTCGCCTAATGCGATGGCTGGAACTGTTTCTCTTTGGCGAGGCGTTTGGTGTCAGGTGGTAGTGATGATGATGCTACTTGCAGCTGGTTTTGCAGGTTTGGGTCAGTCAGTCTTGAGCGAAACCGAGTCTTTGCAAGAGTCAGTTTTGAAAAGAACTGCTCACAGCTGTAGGTCGTCCCAAACAGTGATGCAAACTTCAGTGCATGTCTCCTCAGAATGGGAAAATCCTCAGCACGTACATACAGTTTGTAGAACTCGAGCAAAGGGAGGACAAATCTCACACTCTTACTATGTCTCTCCGAAAAGATCGAATGGACAACCCTCCCATCTACTTTCTCAACAATCCTCTCCAAGAAGTTCTGTCGCTCAAGCTTTTGGGTCTCACTATCTGCCATGATCTTTCTTGGGAAAACCACATTTCCAAGCTGGCCTCCAAAGCCAGTCGCCGACTGGGCATCCTCCGTCGTGCGAAGTCCTTCCTCGGCACACCTGAGCTCCTCACCACATACAAGGCTTTCATCCGCAGCTCAATGGAATACTGTTCTCCCCTATGGGCCGGTGCTCCTGCCTCACACCTAGCTCGGCTTCACGCTGTTGAAACCAAAGCTTTCAGAATTATTGGAATCTCCCGCGATGAAGCTATCTCTGAGGGCCTTTCACTCACTCACCGCAGGCAGGTAGGTGGTCTTTCTGTCTTCTTCCGACTCCTCTCCGGCCTTGCACCCCCAGCTCTCTCTGTGCTCTGTCCCCCAAATATTCCTACAGGTCGCACAAGATCTGCCAGCAACCCTCTGATGGTTAAACTGCCGAAATCTCGGCTGTCTGCTCACCTTCACTCTTTCATTCCTCTTTTCCCCCGCCTCTGGAACAAACTCCCTCACTCCCTTCAATCCCACTCCTCCCTCCAGGTCTTTAAAACAGCTGTTCACCACCATCTCTTATCTTCCCCCATCCGAGATCTTGGAGACGGCGGCAGGGATTTTCGAAGCTCCACACGGTCTCTACGTTTTTCGAAGTTAAGTCTGTTCACAATTGTATTTTGTCGAAACTGTATTTATCTTTCGGTGTGTGAAGTTATTGTGTGCAACTTTGGTTGTTTCTCGGTGTTTATCTTTCATAAATTGATCGTCTGTTTGCCGTGTCGCGAGCAAGGCCTTGTACAGTGTGCACTGTACAACCTTGAGGCTTTGTTTTTCTCTCAGTGGTCCGTCGTTTGTGATCCAATAACTTTCGTTCTCTGTATTCCCAGGCTTTTCACCCATAGCCTACTTCCTTGTGTAAATCTCAACTCAAAAAAAAAACAAAAAAAAAAAAAAACATTTCCTTCTCTGTTCTCATTCGTTTATTCATTCTTATTCGTTCGTTCGTTCTTCGACCACGTGTTTCTCCCCCATTTCCCCAGATAGTTTTCACTCATTAACCTTCAATGTTTACACTTTCCCCTCAAGTTATGTATTCCGTCATATTTTATAACACCTTTTTCTTCTTCTTCTTTAAAAGGCTGCTTTCGACTTGCTCACCAAATCAATTCATCCCAAAAAAAATATCCATCTCCTATAGTGCCTTTGTTCTACATTCCCTAAACTCTCCTGCACTCCATCCTCCATCCAGCGTCCTTAAACGTATTTTTAACTCGAAGGTCACAAGAAACTCATTTTGCAATAAATGTTCGTTTCCCATAAATCGTACACTTTCAAAAATCCAATCTCACCCCTCCCCTCCAAATCTTCCCCATAACCCCTCCCCTCCAAATCTTCCCCATCACCCCTCCCCTCCAAATCTTCCCCATCAACCATCCCTTTCAAATCTCCCCCCTTGCCCCCTCCCTCCTAAACTACTCCCTCACCCCTCCCCGCCAAGACGCCCCCTCGCCCCTCCCCTCCTAGACTCCTGCCTCACCCCTCCCCTCCAAATCTCCCCCATATCCCATCCCTTTCAAATCCCTCCCCTTGTCCCTTCCCTCCCAAACTCCCCCCTCACCCCTCCCCTTCAAATCTCCCCACCCTCATTGCTTCTCAATTTCCCCCCGCTCACTCCCCCTCCTCAAAGCGTCCTCCCCGCTTCTTCCCCCTTCAAACTCTCACCTCCATCTCCCCCAACCTTCTGCCTCGCTCTTCCCCCTCCTCAAATAACACCTCATTGTGGCTCACCCAATCACCATCAAACCTTTTGTCCACCCCATCCTTCCCTTTCTCCGAGCTATTCTGAAATCTCTGACACACCTTCAACAGCTCTCCCTACCTCTTCCACCTCTTCCACATCTTACCCTACCCCTCCTCCCCCCTGTTCTGTATCTGATGCTCCCCCTTCCTCTTCATTAACGGTATGGACCTCAAACATCCGGGGCCTTCGTTCAAACTTAACTGATCTCTCCATACAGGTTGCTTCTGTCAAACCAGACGTGATCTGCTTAACAGAAACTTTCCTCCTTTATGATGTCTCTGATTCCATAGTATCTCTCCCGGGCTACTCCCTCCTCCGGTATGATAGACCTGAGCCTCGTCCTGGAGGCGGGGTTGCTATCTTTATCAAAAACTCTCTTCCTCACTCGCCCTGCACTGCACTCTCTCCACCTCACCCCCAGGAATACCTCTGGCTACGGCTTCCCCTTCGCTCCCACCTCTTGTTCATATGTGTGTTGTACCGTCCACCAAACAGTGATGACTCCATCTACATCTCGCTGTCTGATGATATGGACCAACTTCTATCTACTCATCCCAACTCTCTCTTCCTCATATGTGGTGATTTCAACTGTCATCATGCCAGTTGGCTGGGTGTGGGTACCTCTCTCACCAGCCATGGCTCCTCAGCAAAGGACTTCTGCGACTCACTGGGACTGACACAATCTGTCAATTTCCCGACCCGGATCTCAGTCAACGGAACATCTTCTCTTCTGGACTTGGTTATGACTAACTTCCCTGAAAATGTCTGCTGCTCTTCTTCTGCTCCGATCGGATCATCTGATCATGTCCTTGTTAAAGTGGACATCTCTCTGACCATCCTCAGGGAGCCTGCTCAGCGTCGACGAGTCTGGCATTTCACTCAGGCCAACTGGCACGGTCTTCAAGCAGCCATCAATCATCTGGACTGGTCTCCCATCTCTACCACCTCTGACATCAACTCATCCTGGGAATTCTTCCAAAGTAAATTGCTCTCTCTCATGCACAGATTTATCCCATCTCGTCTTCAGTTGTCATACCCTTCCTCCCGTCCATGGTACACGGAATCTTGTGGTGAGGCTGTTGCCCAGAAACAACTTGCCTTCGTCTCCTGGAAAGCAAATCCAACGGAAGGAAATCTCATTTCCTTTCACAAAGCCCGAAACAAGTGTGTGTCCACCCTCAGGAGAGCCAGGAAACAATATCTCTCCGTTCTCAAGACCGAACTCTCTTATCTGTCTCCCTCTTCCAAATCCTGGTGGCGTCTGGTCAAATCCGTTTCTGGTGTTTGTTCCCCCTCCATCCCCTCCCTTACCTCAAACGGCTACACAGCTGACTCCGCACGTGAAAAAGCTGAATGCCTCAACTCTGTGTTTGCCTCTAAATCTTGTGTCCCAAACCCATCCCTCTCTGTACCCACCATACCCAGTCGTACCCTGCTGCTCCTGGACTCCGTGTCCTTTCCTCCTGACAAGGTGGAAAAGTTTCTGTCAACCCTCGACTCTGATTCTGCAACTGGACCCGACGGCATCAGCCCACGGGTCCTAAAATCCTGCTCTGCTGCTCTATCTCACCCTCTCTCTGTTCTCTTCACCCTCTCTTTTGCTCAAGGTCAACTGCCATCTGCTTGGAAATCAGCCAACATCACCGCTTTGCACAAAAAAGGTGCAAAAACAGATCCTAGCAACTACAGACCAATCAGCCTTCTCCCAATTATCAGCAAAGTCATGGAATCCATCATTGCTTCTGATATGAAATCTTTCCTCTTCTCCAATGGCTTGATCTCTGATCATCAATTTGGTTTCAGACCAGGTCACTCTACTCTGGACATGCTGCTTCTGCTGTCTCAACAATGGATGGAGGTCCTCAATGCCAAACAGGAAATTAGAGCTGTCTCCCTCGACATATCACGTGCCTTCGACACGGTCTGGCACCCCGCTCTGCTCACCAAACTCTCCTCCTTTGGTATCCATGGAAATCTCCACGCATGGCTGGCGGACTTCCTCTCTAGTCGTCGTCAACGTGTGGCCCTGAATGGGTTTCTCTCATCTCCTCTTCCTGTTCAGGCTGGAGTTCCCCAAGGCAGTGTTCTGGGCCCCGTGCTTTTTCTGGTCTTCATCAATGATCTCTCTGACTCTCTCGAAAATCCTCTCTATCTCTTTGCTGATGACTCCACTCTCTGCCGCTCCATTCCTCTTCCCTCAGATCGGCAGTCTGCTGCCTCCTCACTCTCTGAAGACCTGGACAAAATCACAGACTGGTCAAACAAGTGGAACATGTCTTTCAATCCTGACAAATCTCACACTCTTACTATGTCTCTCCGAAAAGATCGACTGGACAACCCTCCCATCTACTTTCTCAACAATCCTCTCCAAGAAGTTCTGTCGCTCAAGATTTTGGGTCTCACTATCTGCCATGATCTTTCTTGGGAAAACCACATTTCCAAGCTGGCCTCCAAAGCCAGTCGCCGACTGGGCATCCTCCGTCGTGCGAAGTCCTTCCTCGGCACACCTGAGCTCCTCACCACATACAAGGCTTTCATCCGCAGCTCAATGGAATACTGTTCTCCCCTATGGGCCGGTGCTCCTGCCTCACACCTAGCTCGGCTTTACGCTGTTGAAACCAAAGCTTTCAGAATTATTGGAATCTCCCGCGATGAAGCTATCTCTGAGGGCCTTTCACTCACTCACCGCAGGCAGGTAGGTGGTCTTTCTGTCTTCTACCGACTCCTCTCCGGCCTTGCACCCCCAGCTCTCTCTGTGCTCTGTCCCCCAAATATTCCTACAGGTCGCACAAGATCTGCCAGCAACCCTCTGATGGTTAAACTGCCGAAATCTCGGCTCTCCGCTCACCTTCACTCTTTCATTCCTCTTTTCTCCCGCCTCTGGAACAAACTCCCTCACTCCCTTCAATCCCACTCCTCCCTCCAGGTCTTTAAAACAGCTGTTCACCACCATCTCTTATCTTCCCCCATCCAAAACCTTGATCTTTTCTACCCCCGCTAATTCACCCCAGATCCACCTTGTTTGAAATTCCAACTTCTTTCCTGGAAGTCCTGGCAGTGTCCATATGTTTTATACCTCTCCCACTGCCCCCTTCCCACGCCCCCCCCCCCAAAGCCCTCGCCCTCTCTCAGATCTCTCGATGTCTCCATGTCTCTCGGTCCCTGCTCTCAAATGTTGTGTTTGTGTCCTTCCCCCTCTCTCCCCATCTTGTCTACCGCTCCCTATGTTATATGTTTTATGTGTCGGTTTGTCTTTCTGTGTGTTCATGTGATTAATGTTCGCTCTTTCACGAGCCTCGATATTGTATACAAACAAACAAACAAAAAAAAAAAAAAAAAAAAAAAAAAAAAAAAAAAAAAAAAAAAAAAAAAAAAATCCAAAACCTTGATCTTTTCTACCCCCGCTAATTCACCCCAGATCCACCTTGTTTGAAATTCCAACTTCTTTCCTGGAAGTCCTGGCAGTGTCCATATGTTTTATACCTCTCCCACCCCCCTTCCCATGCCCCCCCCCCCCAAAGCCCTTTCCCTCTCACAGATCTCTCGATGTCTCCATGTCTCTCGGTCCCTGTTCTCAAATATTGTGTTTGTGTCCTTCCCCCTCTCTCCCCATCTTGTCTACTGCTCCCGATGTTATATGTTTTATGTGTCGGTTTGTCTTTCTGTGTGATTAATGTTCGCTCTTTCACGAGCCTCGATCTTGTATACAAAAAAAAATTAAAAAAAATAATTTTTTCTTTATTTTTATAGATAGATGAATTGCCTCGCGGGCCGGATCAAACGGTCTCGCGGGCCGTATACGGCCCGGAGGCCGGAGGTTCCCCACCTCAGATCTACATGCACTCACCTGAGATGACGTACCTCCACACCATGCCAGGTTGTTTTTATTATTTTTATTGATGCAAATGTTTGGAATGTGAGACGCATCATGACGTGGGTGTGACATTGTGCTTGATGTTCCATCTCTTCCTCCTTATGAGGATTGATGATGAATTGGGTGATGGCAAATTTTGGATAGAGGGATTGTGGAGACGAATTTGGTATAAGGGGAAATATGGGGAAGACGTGACAGTAGTGACGAATTTGTAAATGTGTAGATTTTTGTAAATATGGGGTAAGGGCAAGGGTAGAGTAGGTGACAGGGGGGGGTGACGTACGGTAGGGACGAGTTTTCTCACTTCGCTCTCCATACGCACTTCGCCTTGCATTGCCTTGTTTGATGTGTACCCTTGTGACCTTACCCCTCGCTCATCTGTCTTCCCCCCTTTGTCTCCCACATGAGGACCTGAGCGCAACTGGGCGCCGAGGGGAGCGTGCGTGAGTCCGCCATTGTGCGCCCGGAACTCCCAGAACCAGCTTTCTGCATCGATGCACCACATTATGGACCACATGTCTGTGGCCGAGCACCACTGATGGACCCCATGGGTTGGGGCGTGGCCCCTCTGCTGGAACCGGCCATGAAGGCCCGAAATCTTGCTGGCGGACCTTGATCACAGGGCACCGATGCCCCACAGGTGAACCACACGTAGTCGGCCCTGTGGGCCATAAATAAAGAAATAAAAAACGGACACATTAGGTGCATTTTATTTCCACAAATAGGCCGCCAGCAAAGGAAAAAGACAACAACTGGAAGAAAATAATAATAGCCAGCAGAGGGAGCCGAAGAGCAAGAGACCACCTGCAGGGTTAGGGGTTGTTGTTTTTATTTTTTATTCATTGAACAATGATGACTGTGCACCGATTGGTGCCTGAGGGTGTATTGGTGCGTTTTTGGGTGCTTTCATGGTGCATTGATGCAGAGCAGACTGTTTCCCCCCCCCCCCCCCCCGAGAAAGAACAATCACAGGTCCTGGGTTGCGTTTTGTAAATAAAATAGCGTCACTGTAAATAATGCTCCCCACCGTCAGTGTGTAGTTTGAAGACCATTCCGCAATTCGGTTAACTGTGGGCGTGAGTCTGTTAGGTAGGGTGCAATGGAGCAGCGGGACATATTTGTCTGTTTTAAAACTGTCGCACTCAGGGTCAGGTTAAAAGTAGAGGGAACTACACCTACGTGTCACACTAAATTAAAGTTGTAGGCCCGGGACGTGCCTAAGAAGAGGAGGGTGCAGTGTTGCGGATATGAGGATTGTATTTTTTTATTGTGTGCTTTATTATTATTATTGCTTAATTCTGGCCCCTCCTGCCTCCAGTGTTGTGTAAAGGTCAAAGGGCGTCCCGGTAGTTAATTCCATAAAGCATCCATTGAAGGACACTATAATACCCTTGTTCAGTAGTTTATATCCTTATTATGTGTTTTAGGGTAAGGCCTTGTCTTCCATTAGAATGACACTCCATTGCACCAAGTGAAAAAGATAGATTCCCTTCATCCTTCATTCCCCTTCCCAAAACCTCCATTTCCCCTTTCGTCAATTGCCATTCGCATTGCCAACTACAATTGCCGCCATTGAACATGTGCTCGGGTTGGGGAAGAAAGGCGTGCCCGCCCGTCGTCATCAAGGGCGGAGCCAGAGGGTCGCGCGACCAACCAGGGCCGAGGTGAGCACACCGATGGGCGTGTCCTGAAGGCCGGCGGCTTAATCGCCGGAGGCGTTATAAAAGCGCGCGTGCAAGAGTGACCAGGGCTGAGCTGCGTGGTGAGGTGCAAAGAAAAGAGCTGGGTCGTCAGAGGAGAGCTGAGTAAAAGGGTCCAAGAGAGAGCTGGGTTGTGAGGTCCAAGAGAGAGGACGGAGATCATCCAGCAGCGATTCTTGTCCAAGAGAAGAGATCATCCAGCAGCGATTCTTGTTCAAAGGAGATCATCCAGGGAAGCACAAAGCCTGCTATTCGTCGCCTTGCTCGCCAGCAGAAGTGTCCACAGCAGCAACAACACTCAACAGCCGCTTGGGGCCTGGACGGCAGTTTGGAGCAGGGACGCGAAGGAACGGCGGCTGCCCAACGCGCCGATCATGCTGCAGGACCCGTTGGACCTCCCTCTCCCTCAAAACATCCACCTGCCATTCCTATCATCATTCCCCCTGTGAGTCATCTTCGTTTGTTCTGTCCTGGGTATTAATTAAGTCTGTTTAGATAAGCTAGCGATTTTCACTGTGTCTCTAAAAGCTTCTGTATATTATTTTCTTATCTTTCCTTCTCCTTGGTTATTTTGAGCCTGTACATAGTAAATAAATTTAGTAGTATTTTCAAACCGTTTTGCCTTCGTCTTCTTATTCCTTTTCTTCACATCCGTCGTCTTAGTCTTTTCCATATTGAATATCTGTGGCGCGATACGGCCAACGTCGGGTGAATCGGGGAAACTGTTAGGTCGCGGTGCCTCCACTCGGCAAACAACATCCTTTAACCGCGGACCGTAACAATATATCTATATATATATATATTGTTACAGACACGACTTTGATGTTAAGGTGGGCCGAGCGGAATGGCCGTCGTGTCCGCACAAATTACCCGATTGTACTTGAACGTTGACGAAGCCGCGCCACGCTGGCTCAATAAGGAAAAAGAAGACACACGGCTGGGTTATAAAATGACGACACCAGGGATACGGTTCTCAAGACCTCCGGAGGAGATTATATTCGTTACGGAAGGTCAGATTACAGGGACGAGAGGTACAACATAGAAAGACAAGCACTTAGACACAATCTTATATTAACCCCGGACAGACGACAGACAAACGGGACAACGGCTGACTCACACGGGGGTTGATGGCAGGAAAGCGGGTATCGATGGCTCAAGGTGCACTCTTGGCTCAAAGCAGGGTACACGGTTCGGTCCAGAGATGCGGGGAGGTCTCGTCGCAGCGCTCAGAGGTGACGTTCTTTCTCAGGCCTCTCCAAACTCAGGCGCATCTGTTTCAGCGCTCGCAGGTCCTTCTTTCTCCAGCTGGGGGCGCATCTGACGTCACGTCCGCTACGTGGCCGCGTATATCCGGCGGGGAGTGACACGCCCTCGGCTCGCTAGCGCCGCCCCAGATGGAATCGGTCCGCCCTTCTGATTGGGTGCGGGGGGTTACCAGGCTCCGCCCTTGAGGAGGAGCTGACAGCCAGCCCCTCCGTGGTAACCCCGTGGAGCGCGTGGTCAATGGCGCTAATCGAGCCGGTGTGAGGACGCATCCTCCCCCGCTCCGCCGCCATCTCCTCTGTTGTTGTTGTAATTGTTGGTTGGGGAAGAAGATGGAAGGAGGTATGGGAATGGTCCTAAACTCACTACTGATGCCATATAATCACATTCTGGTGCAACGAAGAGTCATAATTAATGGAGACGAGGCCTTAACTGACATAGAATAAGAATAACTAGGAAGATGTCCGAAAGTTGTCTACGTGTGGTGCGGTGGACCTGGGCACGACATTTAATGGGGGAATAAGGGGAAGGTCGGCTCTACTGATTGTTATTTACATGCAATGGGACTAGGGAATGGGGGATTGGGGAAAGTTGGGGAGTATTGGAGAAAATAGGGGAATATTTACAAGCGGATATGGAGGCCAAATTCCATATTCGCAACATTGCACCCTTCTCTACCCTCGGGGCGTCCCGACCCGATAAATTTTTACCTACTTTAGTGTGGCACGCAATGTAGTTCCCTCTACTATTAACTCTACCCTGAGTGCGACAGTTTTACAGATATTCACAAATGAGTAAATATGTCCCCCTGCGACGTTGCACCCTTCTCCTCACAGAAACACACCCACAGGATAACCGAATCCGGAAAGAATTCTCAAACTACACATACAGCCGGTAGGGAGCATTATTTACACGACTACGCTGCTATTTACACTACGATCCAGGACCTGTTTTTGGAGGAACACATGCAGATGTTATGCATAGAGAGAGCGCGCTTGCCAGCATCGATACACCAACCCACGAGTGCTCTGTGGCCGACGGCCTTTAATAACGTGCAGAGCACCCTTCCCGAGCATCAAAAGCACCACCCCACCACCAATCGGTGCAGTCACCATTGTTCATTGGAATAAAAATAAATTCGACAACCCCTAACCCTGCAGGTGTCTCTTGCTCTTCTTGTGGTGCACTTGGTGTTAACTAAAAGTGGTTCACCTGTATGGCATAGGTGCCACGTTGACCCATAGGTCCATCCCCGGGTGGTGCTTGGCCGCAAACGAACTGCGGTCCATTGTGGGTGGCCACAAACATTGCGGTCCATATGGTGTACCGATCCAGGCAGCGAACAGCGAAAGTGCAGGCCCACAACTGCGTAGCCAGCACCTCTCTCTCCTCTCTCTCTACCCCAAAGCCAGATCCTCGGAGGTGGGAGACAAAAGAAGCAGACAAGTGAGTAAGGTGGTAAGGGCGCAAAAGTGCACGCAATGTAAGGTGATGCACACTGGGGGCACATGGGAACCAGGTGAGACAGGTACGTTCCTATCGTACGCCCCCCCCCCACCAGGTAACCTACATGGCCCCTCCCTTACCCCTTACTGTATCCACACAACACAACACTACCCATAAACATCTACTTTACAAATCAACAAACATCCCTACTGTCTTCCCCGTTCCTCCCATATACCAAATTCGTCTTCTCTCCCTCCTAACCAATCAAATTTGCCATTTTCAACTCTCATCAAAATTTGCCATCTCCAACTCAACAGCATAATTTGCCATTACCAATTCATCATCAGTCCCTCCTAGGGAGGGAGAGATGGAATCACCCCAATGTCTCATCCACGTCGTGATGCGTCTCACAAATCCACACAGCAATCTCATTTCCTGCAACAAAACAAAGAAAACACAGGTGTGGAGTCATCATCATCACCACAGGTAAGTGGCTGCGTATGGTGCGACAGGTTCATCAATCCTAACTATTTCCTAAATGACTTTAACAACTTTACACTACCCGGGGTCTTTCTCCGGCCAAACCATTGGCCCTCTTACACTATGGGTTCTAAAAACCAATTCCCATTGGCCAAACTGTGGTGCTCTTCAATTTGGGGTCTCACTCCCCCGATTCATCTCCCGGTGCCCTCGCACAATTTCTGGGCTGCGGCGTGTACCTCTC
The DNA here is from genome assembly GCF_964187855.1 of Myxine glutinosa. Lineage (NCBI taxonomy): Eukaryota > Metazoa > Chordata > Myxini > Myxiniformes > Myxinidae > Myxine > Myxine glutinosa. The sequence goes on along the minus strand of NC_136262.1, from coordinate 8,310,033 downwards.
CCAGTGGGTCTACCCACCTGCACACCTCCACCACTGCAGTTGCCTCCGAGCTTACCTGCTCCTCACCCTAACCTAACTAACTGGGGCAGGCCCTCTGGCGCTCTCCCCACTCGGTGCCCTCTCTGGCACTGGGCTACCCGATCCACACCCGGGATCCTCAGGCACCCACTCACAACTACCGGCTCCCAGAGCCCACCTGCGGCCTCACCTGGCCGACATCCTCACAGTGGTGGAGTGCCCAACCAACTACACGCACTAACAGGCTACACGCCCAGCCATTTCCACAACACTAATGCACCCATCCACAACACCATTCTGCAACCGCACCACAAGTGCCAATATCCAACCACAATTTACCTGTACCCTCTACCTAACACTTACACTACCCGCCCCGGGTACTCGTGAAAGGGGGTCCACTCTTCCCCCATCCACACCTTCGCACCATGCACACCACTCCGTACCACTTACTCCAACTCTCTCCACACACCTGTACTTGCACACCTGTGCTCTCACACCTGGTGCCACCTGCACCCTTCTCTCCCCAAGCGCATTCGCGCTGATCCACACACTCATTACTCACACACTGTTCCACACACCTGTCCAGTTGCACACCTGTGCAATCACACCTGTTCGATCACACCTGTTCAATCCTCACACACACAGCATCATCTCAGCTAACTACTCCCTTCTGAAACTTGCGCTTCCCAGTCGTCCCTTTAAACTATTGCGCTCCCACGTCATTATCATCCATACTAATCTACCTGCGTCCCCACTACAGGTATCAGTCACTAACTAATCTTAACGTTACCTAAGGTCATCTTCTCTAGATCCCTACACACAATATCCTAACCCACCCGGGCTAGTTTTCACTGCCATACACCCCATAATCTATTGCTCCTTTGCCCCCCCATGGGAAGGGTGGCAGGGATGCCACCCTCACCCACATCGGGGCTCTCTCACTACCAATTTTTGCACATCAAATTTCAACAAATTAAAAATTTGCCAATCACTGCCCATCATCTGCCAATCACTACTGCCAATCCCTTGCCAATCATCAAATTTTGTTTTTCTCTAATTTTGGGTCCAAAACACTAACCTCATCACCCAGTCGACTCACTAATACCTCTCGGTGCGCCAATCCCTGTCCAAAGCCCGGCTTCGTAAAGCCAAGCAATGGATGCTGGTTGTTTTGTGCCAGCGGCTGGATGCGTCCGGCACTCGGTGCAGGGACGGAGGTTTACCCGGCCCGAGATCCCACGCACCTTCTCGGCACGGAACCATCCAATGTCCCGATCTCGACCTGCCGGAATTCCTCAACAAAAAGTGGTCGCCATGACGACTCTTTCTATCGGGCCGCCCGCTCCGCCTAGTGGAGCACGGACGTTCAAAGCGAGGCCCAGCACGGATCGCGCACGGCGGTCCTTTCGAACCCGCCGTGGCTCGGATCCCCGCTGGTTCTCGCGGCACGCGAAACCCGGCACGCACCGAGGGCCCGCTTCGGCTAAAAGTCGACCTAACCTTTAACCCGGTCACCGTCGATGCTTCACCTGCTTGCTTACACCCCGCAGCCCGTTCCTTGCTCACACCTCCAGCCGTTTCCATGCTCCTTGTACCGTTCCTTACACACCCAGGCACACCCATTCCACTCACAGCCTTGGTCACACACCTGACCACCGAACACTTTGGCACACATCCGTTGGTAGCACACCACACCAACACACTTCTTCGCGCCCCCTCCTCGGTCACCTCCTCTGTGACAATCACAGGTGTGCTCTCATTCGCACACCCAACCACGTGCCTCACCACTAATTCCAGCGTGCATTCCCACTCACGCTCTACCATTCCAGGTGTGCATCCTTCCATCCCAGGTGTACATCCTCGCTCACCTGTCACAACTAACTCACTCTCCTTGTCACTCTCAATACTCTCACCTCCACTCTTAACCACGCACTCACCCTTACTCTTGACAGCACACTCTTTCCTCATGCACCTGTCCGTTACACACCTCTCTCGCGCACACTCTTGCGCACACTCTCCCGTCACACCCTCTGTAACACTCACCACAGGCGTGCATTCTTCCTTGCCTTTGACAGCGCACTCTTTCCCCATGCACCTGTCCGTCACACACCTTTCTCTCGCACACTCCTGCACACACTCTCCCGTCACACCCTCTGTAACGCTCACCACACCGCGCTTCCATGTGCTCCCTCGCACACACGCTACGACCGACTCACTCTCGCCAGCACCCTCACTCCTTGGCACACACTTTTTCCTCACACACCCCAGAGTCGGACTTTCTCGCACACCTCCTTTTTCGCACACCAGACCTGTCGCACACTTCACCAACGGCCTCTCACGAACACCCGGGTCCATCTCGACCCCCAAGCTTATTAAATCACCTGGCGCATCATACGCACGACCATATTGGTCACCACTTACACCGGGTCCTCTTTCTCTTCGCTTCTCCTCCATCACCTGCGAATCCCTCATCCGGTTAATGAGCACATCATCACGATCCGAACACAGACTTTGGACCAATTCTTTTACTTCCTCCTTTATCTCTTTCTTATCCTCTCTCCGTCGCTTCTTAATTTCGCTCACCCCTTCTTCCACTTCTTCTAATTTTTGCTTCATCTCCTTCATCTCTTCGTGCGCCCCTTTAAGTTCTTCCTCTAACTCCACTTAATTTTTTTCTATGTGCTCCCGCACCTCCCGCTCTTTAACCTCCATTACCTCTACCACCTTGTCCATTTTCCTCGTCAGGTCCTCATGTACCGTCTGGCACTCTTTTTTAATTACCCCTACGTCCTTTTTCATCTCCTTCTGTGTCGATTTTAAACCCTCTATTACCGCTGTGTTCTTCTTTACCTGGTCCCCCAACTCCTTTTGTCCCACTGTCAGTTGTTCTACTCCCAGCGTCAACTCCTCTATACCACCTTGCAATTTTACAGTCCCCTTTCTCACCTCTTTCTCCATGCGCTCCTTACAGTGCCTCACCTCCTCGCGCACTCCTCCGACCTCCTCACTCACTCCTCTTCTGATCTCCTCTCCCATCACTTGCATCTCCTGCCCAGATGCCACCCTCATCTGCTCCATTTCCTCCCTGTGAGCATCCAGTTTGGTTTCTACCCCCATTCTGACCCCCTCTATCTGCTGCTCCATTTGTTTAACTTCCCTTTCCGCTTGGTCCCTCATGTCCCTCAATTTGCCTTCCATACTGTTTTCTAACCCCTCTAACCCATTTTTCACTCCCTCTATCTGATTCTCCTGGGCAGCCATTCTATTTTCTACCCCCTCTAACCCCTTTTGCATCCCTTCCATTTGATTCTCTTGAGCGGCCATTCTGTTTTCTACCCCCGTTAACCCATGTTTCACCTCTTTTATCCCGTTGTCTAACCCCTCAAATTTCTTTTCTAATCCCTCACCGGTACCCCTCATTTGGCCCTCTAATCGCCCACTATCAACCCTCATTTGCTCACTCTGAGCATCCATCCGGTTCCCCAATTGGTTACTCTGCAGTTTGAGGGACGCCTGCATTTGCGCCATAAATTGCTCCATGAGGACCTGCATCTGGGCCATCCCTCCCACTTGTGCAGCGGGTGCGGCCGCCGTAGCTATGTGCGAGGCGCCATTTCGCGCGTCTGCTACCCCCGCTGTTTCGCTCTCCTCACGTGTCTCAATTTGGTCCTGGACCGACCCTGCTTCACTCTCCCCTACCGGACCCCAGCCGTCTTGATCCGCCATAGCGCGACTTGCAAAATTCGAGTTTCGTAAAACAAATCCAAATTTTCTTTTTTTTTTCGTTATAATTTCGGCGAGCGCAGTAACCGCGGGACCGCGCTCCGAATCGATTCGGTCGAGCGCCGTACGCGCTCCGAATCGATTTTCCCTCCCAAAATTTGGGCCTAACTAATTTAGTCCCGGGTCCGAATCTCACTCCTCGACACCAATTGTTACTCTAATAGTACAATTGGTGTTCCAAAATTTGGGCTAAATAAATTTAGTCCCAGGTTCGAATCCAACTCCTGACAACCAATTGTTACAGACACGACTTTGATGTTAAGGTGGGCCGAGCGGAATGGCCGTCGTGTCCGCACAAATTACCCGATTGTACTTGAACGTTGACGAAGCCGCGCCACGCTGGCTCAATAAGGAAAAAGAAGACACACGGCTGGGTTATAAAATGACGACACCAGGGATACGGTTCTCAAGACCTCCGGAGGAGATTATATTCGTTACGGAAGGTCAGATTACAGGGACGAGAGGTACAACATAGAAAGACAAGCACTTAGACACAATCTTATATTAACCCCGGACAGACGACAGACAAACGGGACAACGGCTGACTCACACGGGGGTTGATGGCAGGAAAGCGGGTATCGATGGCTCAAGGTGCACTCTTGGCTCAAAGCAGGGTACACGGTTCGGTCCAGAGATGCGGGGAGGTCTCGTCGCAGCGCTCAGAGGTGACGTTCTTTCTCAGGCCTCTCCAAACTCAGGCGCATCTGTTTCAGCGCTCGCAGGTCCTTCTTTCTCCAGCTGGGGGCGCATCTGACGTCACGTCCGCTACGTGGCCGCGTATATCCGGCGGGGAGTGACACGCCCTCGGCTCGCTAGCGCCGCCCCAGATGGAATCGGTCCGCCCTTCTGATTGGGTGCGGGGGGTTACCAGGCTCCGCCCTTGAGGAGGAGCTGACAGCCAGCCCCTCCGTGGTAACCCCGTGGAGCGCGTGGTCAATGGCGCTAATCGAGCCGGTGTGAGGACGCATCCTCCCCCGCTCCGCCGCCATCTCCTCTGTTGTTGTTGTAATTGTTGGTTGGGGAAGAAGATGGAAGGAGGTATGGGAATGGTCCTAAACTCACTACTGATGCCATATAATCACATTCTGGTGCAACGAAGAGTCATAATTAATGGAGACGAGGCCTTAACTGACATAGAATAAGAATAACTAGGAAGATGTCCGAAAGTTGTCTACGTGTGGTGCGGTGGACCTGGGCACGACATTTAATGGGGGAATAAGGGGAAGGTCGGCTCTACTGATTGTTATTTACATGCAATGGGACTAGGGAATGGGGGATTGGGGAAAGTTGGGGAGTATTGGAGAAAATAGGGGAATATTTACAAGCGGATATGGAGGCCAAATTCCATATTCGCAACAATATCTATATACATATATATATATATATATATATATATATATATATATATATATATATATATATTGTTGTGGATATGAGGATTGTGTTTTTTTATATTGTTTTACTGTGAACCCTCCTTCCTCCAGTTGTGTATAAAGGTCAAAGGTCGTCCCATAATTAGTTCATAAGCACTCACGTTAGCCAATCATAGATTTCCCCCCTTGTTGACAGTTATTTCCTTATTCTGTGTATTAGGCTAAGGATTTGTCTTCCATTAATTTGACACTCCATTGCACCAAGTGAAATAAGAGTAGATTCCCTTCACATTCCCCTTCCAACCATTGCCAACTGCATTCCCTCAAAGCCTCAATTGCCAACTGCACTGGGCGGTTTGTTAGGGTTGCTACAGCTGTGGTTTGTTTCATCCCAAGACTCCATTAGCCACGAGGTAATCTCAGAGCTGAAGGTGGGAGGAGTCGGCCCAGCGCCGGGAACAAGGCGTGGCCTTGCCAACGCCTCCTCTAAGGGCGGGATCGGGAGCCCGCGCGACCAACCAGGGCCGAGGTGAGCTCACCGATGGGCGTGTCCTGGACACCAGCGGCTTGATCGCCTGAGGCGCTATAAAGAGCGCGCGCGGAAGCCTTTGGAGGGAGGGCGAAGCGAAGCGAAGAGAGCAAGAGAGAGAGAGGGAGAAAGAAGCAGAAAGAGGGAGTCAGGGCGAAGCAAGAGAGGAAGAGAGGGAGTCAGAGAGAACAAGTGCCAAGTGCCAAGCCTGAGGACAAGTAACAAGTGCCAAGCCTGAGAACAAGTGCAACCACCGCAGCTTTAAACCACCACAGCTTTGAGCTTCGACGGCAGTTTTCGTCCGTGGCTGCGAAGGAACGGCGGCTGCTAAACGTGCCGATCGACCAGGGGGGCGGCGGCTGCTCACTGCCGGCCTGACCGTGCTCCGGTTCCAGTTTTCGTCCTCTCCCTCCAGCCATTCCTGTCATCATTCCCCGCGTGACTCTGTCTTTGTTTGTTCTGTCCCTGGGTTAATTAAGCCTGTATAGATAAGCTAGCATTTCACCGTGTCACCTTTCCTCTTCTGTATTTTATTTTCTTATCCTTCCTTCTTCCTTGGTTTCTTTCAATTGTGTAAATAGTAAATAAATCATATTTGTATTTCTTACCCTTTGCCTTTCTTTCTTCTTTACATCCTTCGTTTTAGTCTTTTCCCCATTGAATATCTGTGGCGCGATTCGGCCAACGTTCAGGAATCGGGTTAGTCGGGGTAACTGTTCGGGCGCGGCGGCCATCCGCTCGGCAAACAACATCCTCGCCACGGTCCCGTAACAATATATATATATATATATATATATATATATATATATATATATATATATATATATATATATATATGTATATATATACTGTATATATATATACACAGACTTGGCATTTAATATGGAATTTTTTTTTTTGTGGGGGTGAACTTACTTTTCAAGATGTCTTAGAACCAAAAGTTCATTGGAATTATGTTGAAATTATTCTAGATTTTGTTAATGTGACCTTTAAAAGAAACAAAAACCACATTTGACATTTCAAAACAAATAAATTGATCCTTGAAAGTGATGTAAACTGATATCGAACTCAATTCATGGACAGTACTGTGTTAAACTTCTGTACGTTTTCCAGAAGTATCTCTTTATTTTGCACATTAGCCAAAAAAAATTTCAACAAAAACAAAAGTTAAATTACGACTGGGATTACGGACAGTAAAATTACAGTTCAGTACTTCGTGTAACCCCCACGATTATACAGGAGAGCACGCACACGTTGAGGCATGCTGTTCACGAGATTTGCCAAGGTTTGGACAGGAATCGCTTGCCATGCAGTGACAATAGCCTGCTGCAATTCATGCACAGAGGTCAGCTGCTGGTCCAAGTGGTCGATTTGACGCGTTAATTCTGCCCACAAGTTCTCGATCGGATTCATATCCGGGGACATGGCAGGCCACTCCATATGCTCTACACCACGGTCAGCAAGAAAGTGTTGGATCATGCGAGCACGATGAGGCCGTGCATTGTCATCTTGGAAGACAAAGTTTCCTCGAAAGGCTGCACGAGCAAATGGAAGCAATGTTTCTTCCAGAATGGCCCTGTACTTGAACTGGTTCAGGTTTCCATTGAGAACAACCAGGCCAGTTTTGCCCCCTGCATGAAAAGCAGCCCAAACGGTCACCCCTCCACCTCCAGCTTGGACTCTTGGCACTATACAATCTTTGTTGTAGGCTTCATGCACTTGTCTGCACACTCAGACGCGGCCATCTTCGGAGATCTCGCGAGATCACGTCTTTTCGAAGCTGTTCCATGCGCTCACGCTTTCGAAGCTAAGTAATCTTTCACAATTGTGTTTTTGTCGAGACTGTATCTTTCGGTGTATGTACCTATAGCGTATCTTTAGGAAAATTTTCGGTGCTAATTTTTCGTACATGTATACACAATCGTCGGTTAATGCGTATCGAGTATTCTGAGGCCTAGTACTCGTAGGCTTAGGCGACCGTACCGTCTCCGACCTTGTGGTTTTGTTTTTCTCTCAGTGGTTCGTCGAATGCGCTGCAATTATTTTCGTTCTCTGTTTCGTCCCAGTCGTTCACCCCATACATACCTCCTTGTTTAATATCTCTACTCAAAAACAAACAAAAAAAAAAAAACATTTTTTTTCCTTCTCAGGTCTTATTCGTTTATTTGTTGTTCTTATTTGTTCGTTCGTTCTTCGTTCACGTTGTTCGCGATCACGCGATCACGTGGTTAGAAATGTATAATCTCTCCCGTGAACAACTATTTTCTCTCATATATTATAACACCTTTTTCTTCTTCTCCTACAAAAGGATGCTTTCGTCTTGCTCACCAAATCTATTCATTCCAAAAAAAATAAATAATACCATCTCCTACAGTTCCTCTTTTCTACATTCCCTAAACTCTCCAGAACTCCACCCCTCCTTCAGCGTCCTCAAACGTATTTTTGACTCGAAGGTCTCAAACTCATTTTGCAAAAAATGTTCGTTTCCCATGAATCGTACACTTTTCAAAATCCAATCTCACCCCTCCCCTCCAAATCTTCCCCATCCCCCCTCCCCTCCAAAACTTCCCCATCACCCCTCCCCTCCAAATCCTCCCCATCACCCATCCCTTTCAAATCTCCCCCCTTGCCCCTTCCCTCCCCTCCCTCCTAAACTCCCCCCACACCCCTCCCCTCCGAGACTCTCCCTCGCTCCTCCCCTCCTAGACTCCCCTCTCACCCCTCCTCCTCAAAGCATCATCCCTCCTTCTTCCCCCTTCCAACTTTCACCTTCATCTCCCCCAACCTTCTGCCTCGCTCTCCCCCTCCTCAAATAACACCTCACTGCGCCTCACCCAATCTCCATCAAACCTTTTGTCCGCCCCATTCTTCCCTTTCTCCAAGCTATTCTGAAATCTCTGACACACCTTCAACAGCTCTCCCTACCTCTTCCTCCTCTTCCACATCTTACCCTACCCCTCCCCCCCCCCCCCTGTTCTGTACCCGATGCTCCCCCTTCCTCTTCATTAACGGTATGGACCTCAAACATCCGGGGCCTTCGCTCAAACTTGACTGATCTCTCCATACAGGTTGCTTCTGACAAACCAGATGTGATCTGCTTAACAGAAACTTTCCCCCTTCATGTTGTCTCTGATGCCTTGGTATCTCTCCGAGGTTACTCCCTCCTCCGGTATGATAGACCTGAGCCTCGTCCTGGAGGTGGGGTTGCTATCTTTATAAAAAAAACTCTTCCTCACTCGCCCTCCACTGCCCTCTCTCCACCTCACCCCCAGGAATACCTTTGGCTACGGCTTCCCCTTCGCTCCCACCTTTTGTTCATATGTGTGTTGTACCGTCCACCAAACAGTGATGACTCCATCTACATCTCGCTGTCTGATAATATGGACCAACTTCTATCTACCCATCCCAACTCTCTCTTCCTCATATGTGGTGATTTCAATTGTCACCATGCCAGTTGGCTGGGTGTGGGTACCTCTCTCACCAGCCATGGCTCTTCAGCAAAGGACTTCTGCGACTCACTGGGACTGACACAATCTGTCAATTTCCCGACCCGGATCTCAGTCAACGGATCATCTTCTCTTCTGGACTTGGTTATGACTAACTTCCATGAAAATGTCTGCTGCTCTTCTTCTGCTCCAATCGGCTCATCTGATCATGTGCTTGTCAAAGTGGACGTCTCTCTGACCATTCTCAGAGAGCCTCCTCAGCGTCGACGAGTCTGGCATTTCACTCAGGCCAACTGGCACGGTCTTCAAGCAGCCATCTGGACTGGTTCTGGACTGGTTTCCTATCTCTACCGCCTCTGACATCAACTCATCCTGGGAATTCTTTCAAAGTAAATTGCTCTCTCTCATGCACAGATTTATCCCATCTCGTCTTCAGTTGTCATACCCTTCCTCCCGTCCATGGTACACGGAATCTTGTGGTGAGGCTGTTGCCCTGAAACCACTTGCTTTCGTCTCCTGGAAAGCAAATCCAACGGAAGGAAATCTCATTTCCTTTCACAAAGCCCGAAACAAGTGTGTGTCCACCCTCAGGAGAGCCAGGAAACAATATCTCACCGTTCTCAAGACCGAACTCTCTTATCTGTCTCCCTCTTCCAAATCCTGGTGGCGTCTGGTCAAATCTGTTTCTGGTGTTTGTTCCCCCTCCATCCCCTCCCTCACCTCAAACGGCTTAACGGCTGACTCCGCACGTGAAAAAGCTGAATGCCTCAACTCTGTGTTTGCCTCTAAATCTTGTGTCCCAAACCCATCCCTCTCTGTACCCACCGTACCCAGTCGTACCCAGCTGCTCCTGGACTCTGTGTCCTTTCCTCCTGACAAGGTGGAAAAGTTTCTGTCAACCCTCGACTCTGATTCTGCAACTGGTCCTGACGGCATCAGCCCACTGGTCCTAAAATCATCTTCATCCGCTCTTTCACTCCCTCTTTCTGTTCTCTTCACCCTCTCTTTTGCTCAAGGTCATCTGCCATCTGCTTGGAAATCAGCCAACATCACCGCTTTGCACAAAAAAGGTGCAAAAACAGATCCTAGCAACTACAGACCAATCAGCCTTCTCCCAATTATCAGCAAAGTCATGGAATCCATCATTGCTTCAGATATGAAATCTTTCCTCTTCTCCAATGGCTTGATCTCTGATCATCAATTTGGTTTCAGACCTGGTCACTCTACTCTGGACATGCTGCTTCTGCTTTCTCAACAATGGATGGAGGTCCTCAACGCCAAACAGGAAATTAGAGCCGTCTCCCTTGACATTTCACGTGCCTTCGATACGGTCTGGCACCCTGCTCTGCTCTCCAATCCCTCCTCCTTTGGTATCCATGGAAATCTCCACGCATGGCTGGCGGACTTCCTCTCTGGTCGTAGTCAACATGTGGCCCTGAATGGGTTTCTCTCATCTCCTCTTCCTGTTCAGGCTGGAGTTCCCCAAGGTAGTGTTCTGGGTCCTGTGCTTTTTCTGGTCTTCATCAGTGATCTCTCTGACTCTCTTGAAAATCCTCTCTATCTCTTTGCTGACGACTCTACTCTCTGTCGCTCCATTCCTCATCCCTCAGATCGGCAGTCTGCAGCCTCCTCGCTCTCTGCAGACCTGGACAAAATCACAGACTGGGCAAACAAATGGAACATGTCTTTCAATCCTGATAAATCTCACACTTACGATGTCTCTCCGAAAAGACTGACTGGACAACCCTCCCATCCACTTTCTGAATAATCCTCTCCAAGAAGTTCTGTCACTCAAGCTTTTGGGTCTCACTATTTGCCATGATCTTTCCTGGGAAAACCACATTTCAAATCTGGCCTCCAAAGCCAGTCGCCGACTGGGCATCCTCCGTCGTGCGAAGTCCTTCCTTGGCACACCTGAGCTCCTCACCACATACAAGGCTTTCATCCGCAGCTCTATGGAATACTGCTCTCCCCTCTGGGCTGGTGCTCCTGCCTCACACCTAGCTCGTCTTCACGCTGTTGAAACCAAAGCGTTCAGAATCATTGGAATCTCCCGCGATGAAGCTAACTCCAAGGGCCTTTCACTCACTCACCGCAGGCAGGTTGGTGGTCTTTCCGTCTTCTACCGACTCCTATCTGGCCTTGCCCCCCCCCCCCCAGCTCTCTCTGGGCTCTGTCCCCCAAATATTCCTACAGGTCGCACAAGATCTGCCTGCAACCCTCTCATGGTTAAACTGCCAAAATCAAGACTTTCTGCTCACCTTCACTCCTTCATTCCTCTTTTCTCCCGCCTCTGGAACAAACTCCCTCACTCTCTTCAATCCCACTCCACCCTCCAGGTCTTTAAAACAGCTGTTCACCACCATCTCTTATCCTCGCCCATCCAAAACCTTGATCTTTTCTACCCCCGCTAATTTCGGTCCCCTTGTGTTTTATAACTCTCCCCCCCCCCGCCCCCCCTCCCCACGCCTCCTCCCCCCAAGCCCTCTCCCTCCCACACTTCTCCCTGCTCTCAAATGTTGTGGTTGTGTGCTTCCCCTTCTCTCCCCATCTTTTCTTCCGCTCCCTCTTTTTGTATATTTTGTTTGTCTGGTTGTTTTGTTTGTGAAATAAATGTTAGCTCTTTCACGAGCCTCGATTCAGTATTCAAAAAAAATAAAAAAAAAATAAAAAAATCTTGACGACAGACCAGAAATCTAGACTCGTCACTGAAGAACACGTGATTCCAGTGTCCTGGCTGCCATTGACGGTGCTCTCTGGCCCACTGCAATCGGCGCTGGTGGTGTTGTCTGGTCAGGCGTGGCTTTCTCAGGGGACGCCTGGCACGATAGCGTGCTTGAACCAGTCGTTGGTTGACTAGCCTTCTGGATACAGGCACATTTGTCAGTTGCTGCCACTCAGCCCGAAGCCGATTAGCTGACTTGGTATGGCCATTGCGGACTAACCGGTGCAGCTGGCGATCATCCCTCCTTGTGGTTCTGCAGGGACGTCCTGGCCTCGGTATTGTAGTAGGGACACCCCTCTGAGCATTTCGTTTCAGGATCTTTGACACCTGACCTTGAGTGATGCCATACTGCCGAGCAATAGCACGCTGTTTCATGCCGTAATTTCGTAAAGCCACCACTCCATGACAAACAGCATTGTCGAGTTGACGGACCATCTCGAGAGGAAGCGGCAATAACTTTTGGAGACGTGCAGCAGTCGTTTTCCACCAATACAGAACGCAACAACCCTTGCATACCCGACTGTGAAGCCAATCATCAAATGCACCTGTCCATACATTTTGCCACGCCACCTGTGATATAATCCTGTTGTTGACTTCTTGCTGCGACAGACAATCAGTGACATGGTTCTTTTAACAAATAAATCACCAAAGTGTAAAAGAAACTCACCAGATTGATATACTGAGTTAAGAAAGTAAACCCGTCAAGAAAAAAAAAATATTCCATCGTAAATGCCAAGTCTGTGTGTGTGTATATATATATATGTATCTATATCTATATATATATATATATCTATATATCTATATATATGTATATTTATATCTATATATATATCTATATTTATATATATATATATATATATATATATATATATATATATCTATATTTATATATATATATATATATATATATATATATATATATATATATATATATATACACAAAGATTTTCGGTTGGGAGTAAATCCAAATGACTCCATGGTAAGATCTCCAACCTTTAATTGAACAAACAATGACAACGTTTCGATTAATAACATGTGACAAAGCCACACGCCTCCGTTAATCTTCCTCACGAGTGATAAAATCATCTCAACATCCCCTTTTATGCAAAGTGGGCGGGGTATATGCAAAGTGGGGTGGGCAAAGCTGGACAGCCAATTAAACCGTATATATATTGTTGTGGATATGAGAATTGTATTTTTAGCCACGTCGCAGACGCTGGTCATAGAGTGCCCTCTGCTGTTGTTCTTGTTGTTCTTGTTCTTGTTGTTCTTGCAGAGAAGACAAAACCTCAAAGCTCCACCCATTCTGGGAACCATAGCTCCACCCATTGTGGGAGAGGCTTCCTATAAACAAATATCCACCATTTTATTAACTCGCATAGCTTTGAGGCCTGTTTTGTAGGCCCGTGGTGTCTTCCTCTCTCACACAGTTTTATTTCAAATCAAATTCGATATATCGTTTCATTTTTCACAGTCGCTAACATAGTTTTAGACTCGGTTGAAAAAAAACGGGAAGAAAATCCGATGGAAGTTGCCCTTTATAGAACGAAATGAATTCTCAAAGGCCTGTAACTTCAAGTCCATTGAGATTTTTTTTTTTTTTAATCGCGGCATGGTCAGTCATACACCGCCCGAAATAACAGACGGGAAAATGCCGAGATACAGTATATTAAAAATTCGTCCATTTGATGACAATGGTCACGATGAAATATTTAATTTATACGTCGTCACAATAATGTGGAGAGAGGAGCATAGCTTCGTTCACGTGTCGCCACACACGGGAAATTGCCGAGATATATTTTTTGTAAATCGCGGCATGGTGTCATACACCGCCTGAAATAACAGACGGGAAAATGCCGAGATATATATATTGTTTAAATCGCGGCATGGTCAGTCATACACCGCCTGAAATAACAGACGGGAAAATGTCGAGACATATTAAAAATTCGTCCATTTGATGATAATCGTCACGATGAAATATTTAATTTATACGTCGTCACAATAATGTGGAGAGAGGAGATAGCTTCGTTCACGTGTCGCCACATATGGGAAATTGCCGAGATATATATTTTTTAAATCGCGGCATGGTCAGTCATACACCGCCTGAAATAACAGACGGGAAAATGCCGAGATATTGTTGCGAATATGGAATTTGGCCTCCATATCCGCTTGTAAATATTCCCCTATTTCCCCAATACTCCCCAACTATCCCCAATCCCCCATTCCCTAGTCCCATTGTCTGTAAACAACACTCTGTAGAACCGACCTTCCCCTTTTTCCCCCATTAAATGTCGTGCCCAGGTCCACCGCATCACACGTAGACAACTTTCGGACATCTTGCTAGTTATTCTTAGTCTATGTCAGTTAAGGACTCCTTTCCATTAATTCTGACTCTTCGTTGCACCAGAATGTGATTATATGGCACCAGTAGTGAGTTTAGGACCTTCCCATACCTCCTTCCATCTTCTTCCCCAAACAACAACAACAACAACAACTACAGCTACAACAACAACTACAACCACGGCGCGCGGGGGGAGTGTGCGTCCTCCCACCAGCTCGGTTAGCCGCCATGACCATGCGCTCCACGGGGTTACCACGAAGGGGCTCCCTGTCAGCCCCTCGTCAAGGGCGGAGCCGGTAACCCCCCCGCATGCACCCAATGAGAAGCAACGAGCCGATTCCATCTGGGGCGGAGCTAACGAGCCGAGGGCGTGTCACTCCCCGCCGGATATACGCAGCGACTTACCGGATGTGAGGTCAGATGCGCCCCGAGCTTGAGCCTTGAGAAGACAAGAGAGCCACCTCCGAGTGCTGAGAGACCTCCTGCATCTTTTGGGCCGCGCTATCCTGTCCCTGAGCACAAGGTGCACCTTGTGCTGGCCATCGAATACCCGCTTTCCTTGCCATCAATCCCCGTGTGAGTCAGCCTTTTGTCCCGTTTATCTGTCGTCTGTTGGGGTTAATATAAGTGTGTCTAAGTGCCTGTCTTACTATGCTGTACCTCTCATCCCTGTAATCTGACCTTCCGCCCTAATATAATCTCCTCCGGAGGTCTTGAGAACCGTATCCCTGGTGTCGTGTCATTTGAATCCCAGCCGTGTGTCTTTTCCTTCATTGATTTAGCATAGCGCGATTTGGTCAACGTCGGGTGGAATCGGGTGAGTTGGGGAAGAATCGGGGCAACTGTTAGGTCGCGGCAATACCACCGCTCGGTAAATAACATCTAAGCCGCGTCTGTAACAATATATTAAAAATTCGTCCATTTGATGACAATCGTCACGATGAAATATTTAATTTATACGTCGTCACAATAATGTGGAGAGAGGAGCATAGCTTCGTTCAGGTGTTGCCACACACGGGAAATTGCCGAGATATATATTTTTTTAAATCGCGGCATGGTCAGTCATACACCGCCTGAAATAAAAGACGGGAAAATGCCGAGATATATTAAAAATTCGTCGCCACACAAGGGAAATTGCCGAGATATATTTTCACTTTGCACAAAAATAGCATCAAGTAATCGAATCAATAGGAATGTCCTGTGCCTATAACATCGACGTTATAGGCACAGCTGCATCTAGGCATTGTGTAACATCGACGCGGCTTTTGTTTTAATTAAAGCTTTTTGTACTTGTTTTATTGTGTAGTACATTGTAAAATATCACCCTCCTTCCTCCAGTTGTGTATAAAGGTCAAAGTGCGTCCCGTAATTAGGTCATAAACAATCACGTTAGCCAATCATAGATTTCCTCATTGTTGGTAGTTTATTTCCTTATTCTATGTAGGTTAAGGCTGTGTCTTCCATTAATTGACACTCCATTGCACCGAATTCAAATAGATAGATCCCCTTTCATTCCCATTCCCAAAGCCTCTACTGCCAACTGCATTTGCCGCCATTACGGTGTGGTCAGCTCGGGGAAGAAGGGCGTGCCCGCCCATCAACATCAAGGGTGGAGCCAGAGAGCCTGTGCCCACCAATCGGACTGTGGAGAGCGACCCGATGGGCGTTTCCTGGAGGCCGGCGGCTTGATCGCCCGAGGCGTTATATAAGCGCGCCGGAAGCCTTTGAGGGAGTTCTAAGAGTGGTGCCAGAGACGGCAGATGAGTCGAGACGAGCCCTCGGAGAGAGAAGGGAGACGCGTCCTGAGGTGAGCCAGAGAAGCAGTTTTGGCTCCACCAGCAGTTTTGGCTCCACCAGCAGCGTTGACTCCACCAGGCAGCGTGGGCTCCACCAGGCAGCGTGGGCTCCACCAGGCAGCTTCGACCCGTTACCCCGCGGGAACCAGGATCGGCGGCATCGGTGACCGTCGAGGTCCAGCCCGACGTCCCATGCGGGATCAAGCCCGAACCATCTGCCCCAGCTGAACCTTCCCATTCCTCCTTCCAGTCATTCCTGCCTCCATTCCCCAGTCGTGTAAGTGTGATCGTAGTCTGTCTTTTGTCTTGTCCTTGGGTTTCTAAGTAAGACTGTAATAGGTAAGCTAAGTTTCACTGTGTCCTTCTGGTCCGTCCCTCTTTCTGCCTTTATTTTATTATCCTTCCTTCTCCTTGGTTTCTTTTGGTTGTAAATAATAATAAATCCTATTCGTATTTCCTACCTCTTGTCTTCTTCTTCTTCACATCCGTCGTTTTTGCCTTTTCCCAATTGAATACCTGCGGCATGATTTGGCCAACGTTCAGAATCGGGTCTAGTCTTTGTTAACGGTTCGGGCCGCGGCCGCCATCTGCTCGGCAATCCATTAACATCTTATCCGTGGTCGCGAACGAAGCTGCTCACCGGCCTTTCCGGAGGTCGCGGTGCAGCTTCAGGGACCACGTCGGTCAGTGACAAGCGAGGGGACTAATCCCCCCTCAAAGGTGAACCATAGGCCGACGTTGGGTTCCGTAACAATTGGTGTCAGGAGTGGGATTCGAACCCATGCCTCCAAGGGAGCGAGATACGGACCTGAAGCGGTTAGCGCGCTCAAATTACGAGTGGGCTGAAATTTTGTTATAAAATTCGAAATTTGAAAATCGTGCCATGGATGGTCAAGGCGGCGTGATGCCGGTGGGGGAACTAGAAGAGGGGTTAGGGGTAACCCAGGACCAGCGGGAAGAAATGGAGGAGGGAAATAATAATGTGGTTGAGGAGGTATCAGGCGCGCAAAATGGCGCTCTCGCGCACGTGGTTGTGGAGGCACAAAATGGCGCCTCGCACATGGCAGCGAGAGCCGCGCCCGCTGCGCAAATGGTTGTGATAGATTTGGACGCCCTCATGACGCGATTATTAGCGACGATGGGAGTGTCAAGACAGGAACTGAACGAAGAGATGGATCGAATGGCCAGATTGAAAAAGGCGGGGGAGAACATTGACCGCAGATTGGGCGAGCAGGTCCCAGGGGTGCACGACGAGGTAAAGCGGGTCGAGAAGCGCTCGTTGAGCGAGGCGGAGGAAAGCGCGGGTACAATGACGGGTGTAGAGATCGCGACCCGGGGTATGGGGCAGCCGGCGACCGCTGAGGTAGGAGAGAAAATTTTATTAAAGCCAGCGGTCGTTGAGGCGAATAAAGAAAAAGAAATAATGAGTATAGTTAAAATTGAAGAGACGACGGAGGTAGCCCGGGAATTGCAGGGAGAAATGCATTATGTACAAAGTCCGTGCTCACATCACGATGCTGTGCTTAATAACCCAAATGAAGATTTGCAGGTGTCGGTGCAGGGAGGAAGAAGAACCCCGAAGGTGAGACGGGCTGTATGTGGTGCCGGGAGATTTTGTAAGAGGGGGTTTGGTGCGAAGGGAATTGTCGCGCGATTGGGGTCAATATGGCACCCGGGCGTTGGTGAAGCGTCCCGTGTGAGTGGAAATGGTGCGCGTGTGAGGAAAAAGTGTGCGTCGGCGAGTGGGTGTGTTATAAAGTGTGGGAGTGAAACCGAGTGTGAGCGGGAATGCACGACGGAGTGTACGTGCGAGGGTGAGAGTGACCCGGAGAGTGAGTTGGTGGTGGCGCGAGTACGAGAGAGCACATCGGAGCGCGAGTGTAAAACCGAGTGCGAGCGGGAATGCACGTCGGGGTGTACAGAGTGTGACATGGAGAATGAGTTGGTGGTGGCGCGAGTGCGAGAGAGCACATCGGAGCGCGAGTGTGAAACCGAGTGCGAGCGAGAATGTACGTCGGAGGGTCTGTGTGAAGCAGAGTGTACGGAGTGTGACACAGAGAGTGAGTTGGTGGTGGCGCGAGTGCGAGAGAGCACATCGGAGCGCGAGTGTGAAACCGAGTGCGAGCGGGAATGCACGTCGGGGTGTACGGAGTGTGACACGGAGAATGAGTTGGTGGTGGCGCGAGTGCGAGAGAGCACATCGGAGCGCGAGTGTGAAACCGTGTGCGAGCGAGAATGCACGTCGGAGGGTCTGTGTGAAGCAGAGTGTACGGAGTGTGACACAGAGAGTGAGTTGGTGGTGGCGTGAGTGCGAGAGAGCACATCGGAGCGCGAGTGTAAAACCGAGTGCGAGCGGGAATGCACGTCGGAGTGCACGTGCGAGGGTGAGAGTGAGTTGGTGGAGGAGCGGGTGCAAGGAAGCATGCTTGGGATGAACGGCGAGAGTGTGCGAGAAAGCACACCTGAGTTGGTAATGGCGCAGGTGTGGGAGAGCCCATCGGAGCGCGTGAGTGGGTGGATGCAAGAGTGCATGCCCATGGTGAGTGGTACAGAGTACGTACCGAGGGAGAGTGCGCAAGACGGTGCGCGAGGTGTGTTCAGGGAGTGTGCGAACGGCGAGTGTGTGCGAGAGGTGTGGTGTGTAACAGGGAGTGCGTTGGTGGAATGGACGGAGTGTGTGGAATGTACGGACGGCGTTGGAACGCCGGGCTTTGTGAGTGTGAAACGGGTCGCGTGGTGTGAGCATGCGAGTGAAGCATCGACGTTGACCGGGTTAGCAGTTAGGACGACGGATAGCGGGCGCTCGGTGCGCGGCACGCTTTGTTGGATGCTGAGCTGCGTGCGCGGCATGCTTTGTTGGATGCGGACCTGCGCACGGGGCACGCCTTGTTGGATGCGAAGCCTCGCGCGGATCGATGCTGCGTCGCCCCGCTTCGGAGCGTCGCGCACGATTCGGGCCTGGCCCCGCCCCGCACAGTCGAGTCCGGGCCTTGTCGGGCGAGGCGACCGGTCCGGTTCAAGGGCGAGTAGGAGGAAGCGGAACGGTGCCCCCTGGTGGGGACGGGGTTCCGACCGGGCGAGCCTCGGTCATCGGGCCCGGGACCGCAAGGTACCGAGCCGCGCTGATGCGTGGAACCTCGGCCCGAGCATGCCTCCTCCGCAGAGTCATGAATGCCGGACGGATCCAACTGCAGGCGACCAAACCACCCGAATTCATTGCTCGGCCTTGCGAAGCCGAGTTTTAATGATGTGACGACGCACTGAGGCTCAGATAAAGCGGACTGTGATGATGATGATAGTGTTTTTGATCCGAAATTTAAAAAAAAAGTGAATAGAATTGGCAGTGATTGGAAACTTTTTGATTTGCAGGAATTGGATGAACAAAATTGATAGTGATAGTGAGAGGTGCCCGATGTGATGGGATGGCAACTCTGCCATCCCTCACAGCGGGGGCAAAGGAGCACTAGTTATGGGGTTTATGGCAGTGAAAACTAGCCCGGGAGGGTTAGGATATAGTGTTTAGGGACCTAGAGATTGACAATAGGTAACGTTAAGGTTAGGTAGCAACATTGAACCGGTAGTGGGGACATAGAGAGGGTAGTTGGATGATAATGACGAGGGAGCGCAATAATGTAAGGGGCGACTGGGAAGCGCAAGTTCCAGAGGGGAGTAGTTAGATGAGATGATGCCGTGTGTTTGAGGTTCGAAAGTGTATTGAGCAGGGTATGAGTAAATGATTGTGATTGTGAATTGTATTGAGATTGCACAGGTGTGCAACTGAACAGGTGTATGGAGCAGTGTATGAGTGAGTGATGGTGATGTGTGTTGTGTTGACCAAATGGTCCCAGGAGGAAGGAGGGTGCAGGAAGCACCAGTAGGAGTGATTTCACAGGTGTGCAACTGAACAGGTGAATTGAGAATGGTTGTGTGGATTACATGGAGTGTGGAATATATGGAGTGTGGAAAAAAGGAGTATGGAATGGATGGTCGTGGAGTGAGTATGGTGGAAACTGTGGAGTGGAGTGGATGGTGCGAAGGTGTGGATGGGGGAAAGGAGGATGGACCCCATCACGAATAGCCGGGGAGGGTAGTGTAAGAGTTAGGTAGAGGGTACAGGTAAATTGTGGTTGGATATGGGCATCTGTGGTGCGTGGTGGAAGAATGGAGTTTGGATGGGTGCATTAGTGACGTGGAAATGGCTGGGCGTGTGGCCTGTTAGTATGTGTAGTTGGTTGAGCACTCCACCACTGAGGATGTCGGCCAGGTGAGGCCGCAGGTGGGCTCTGGGAGCCGGTAGAGTTGTTGTGGATGGGGCCCGAGGATCCGGAGGACGTACCCGGGTAGCCCAGTGCCAGAGGGCACCGAGGGGTGACAGAGCCAGGAGGGGCCTTCCCCAATTAGATAGGTTAGGTGAGGAGCAGGTAAGCTCGGAGGCAACTACAGTGGTGGAGGTGTGCAGGTCGGTAGACCTGCTGGGAGAGCCACACGACCCAGTCCTGAAATTGTGCAAGGGCACAGGGAGTTGAATCGGGGGAGTGAGACCCCAAATTGAGAAGCACCACAGTTTGGTCAATGGGAATTTGGTTCTTAAAACCGCACAGAGTAAGATGGCCAATGGATTGGCAGGGAAGACCCCGGGTAGTGTAAAGTGTATTAAAGTCATTTAGAAAGTAGTTAGGATGAAGATCTCCTCGCACCATCTGCATCCACTCACCTGAGGTGCCAGGACTCCACACCATGCCATGTTTTTATTATTTTTGTGCAAATGTTTGGAATGTGAGACGCATCATGACGTGGGTGTGACATTGTGCTTTGTGTTCCATCTCTCCCTCCTTATGAGGATTGATGATGAGTTGGTGATGGCAAATTTTGGTTAGAGGGATTGTGGTGACGAATTTGGTATAGGGGAAATATGGGGAAGACGAGACATTAGTGATGAATTTGTAATGTGTAGATTGTTGTACATATGGGGTAAGGGCAAGGGTAGCGTAGGTAACAGTGGGGGTGACGTACGGTAGGGACGAGCTTTTCTCCGCTCCGTTTCCATACGCACCTCGCCTTGCATTGCCTTTGTTGATGTGTACCCTTGTGACCTTACCCCTCGCTCACCTGTCTCCCCCCCCCCCCTTGTCTCCCACACGAGGACTGTGCACCACTGGGCGCCGAGGGGAGCGTGCGGGAGTCCGCCATTGTGTGCCCGAAACTCTCGCAACCACAGCTGTCTGCATCGATGCACCACCTTATGGACCACATGTCTGTGGCTGAGCACCACTGATGGACCCCATGGGTTGGGGCATGGCCCCTCTGCTGGAACCGGCCATGAAGGCCCGAGATCTTGCTGGCGGACCTTGGTCACAGGGAACCGATGCCACACAGGTGAACCACATAGTCGGCCCTGTGGGCCATAAATAAATAAAAGACGGACACGTTTTCTGTGCAAGTTTTATTATTGCAAATAGGCCGCCAGCAAAGAAGATGACAACTGGAAGAACCATAGCCAGCAGAAGGAGCCGAAGAGCAAGACACCACCAAAGGTTTGTTGTTTTTATTTTTATTAAGAACTGTGGTGACTGTGCACCGATTGGTGCTTGATGGTGTTTTGGTGCGTTTTTGGGTGCTTCATGGTGCGTCGATGCAGGGCAGACTGTCTCCCCCCAAAAGAACAATCACAGGTCCTGGGTTGCGTATTGTAAATAAAAGTAGCGTCAACTGTAAATAATACTCCCCCATCGTAAATGTATAGTTTGAAGACCATTCCGCAATTCGGTTAGTTGTGAGCGTGAATCTGTTAGGCAGGGTGCAATGGAGCAGCGGGACATATTTATTTTTGTTTTAAAACTGTCACACTCAGGGTCAGGTTAAATGTAGAGGGAACCACACCTACGAGCCACACTAAAAGTAAAGGTAATAGGCCCGGGACGTGCCTAAGAGGAGGAGGGTACAGTGTTGTGGATATGAGAATTGTGTTTTTTTATTGTGTAGTACATTGTAAAATATCACCCTCCTTCCTCCAGTTGTGTATAAAGGTCAAAGTGCGTCCCGTAATTAGGTCATAAACAATCACGTTAGCCAATCATAGATTTCCTCCTTGTTGGTAGTTTATTTCCTTATTCTATGTAGGTTAAGGCTGTGTCTTCCATTAATTGACACTCCATTGCACCGAATTCAAATAGATAGATCCCCTTTCATTCCCATTCCCAAAGCCTCTACTGCCAACTGCATTTGCCGCCATTATGGCGTGGTCATCTCGGGGAAGAAGGGCGTGCCCGCCCATCGTCATCAAGGGTGGAGCCAGAGAGCCCGTGCCCACCAATCGGACTGCGGAGAGCGACCCGATGGGCGTTTCCTGGAGGCCGGCGGCTTGATCGCCCGAGGCGTTATATAAGCACGCGCGGAAGCCTTTGAGGGAGTTCTAAGAGTGGCGCTAGAGACGGCAGATGAGTCGAGACGAGCCCTCGGAGAGAGAAGGGAGACGCGTCCTGAGGTGAGCCAGAGAAGCAGTTTTGGCTCCACCAGCAGTTTTGGCTCCACCAGCAGTTTTGGCTCCACCAGCAGTTTTGGCTCCACCAGCAGCTTTGGCTCCACAAGCAGCGTTGACTCCACCAGGCAGCGTGGGCTCCACCAGGCAGGTTCGACCCGTTACCCCGCGGGAACCAGGATCGGCGGCATCGGTGACCGTCGAGGTCCAGCCCGACGTCCCGTGCGGGATCAAGCCCGAACCATCTGCCCCAGCTGAACCTTCCCATTCCTCCTTCCAGTCATTCCTGCCTCCATTCCCCAGTCGTGTAAGTGTGATCGTAGTCTGTCTTTTGTCTTGTCCTTGGGTTTCTAAGTAAGACTGTAATAGGTAAGCTAAGTTTCACTGTGTCCTTCTGGTCCGTCCCTCTTTCTGCCTTTATTTTATTATCCTTCCTTCTCCTTGGTTTCTTTTGGTTGTAAATAATAATAAATCCTATTCGTATTTCCTACCTCTTGTCTTCTTCTTCTTCACATCCGTCGTCTTTGTCTTTTCCCAATTGAATACCTATGGCACGATTTGGCCAATGTTCAGAATCGGGTCTAGTCTTTGTTAACGGTTCGGGCCGCGGCCGCCATCCGCTCGGCAATCCATTAACATCTTATCCGCGGTCGCGAAAGAAGCTGCTCACCGGCCTTTCCGGAGGTCGCGGTGCAGCTTCAGGGACCACGTCGGTCAGTGACAAGCGAGGGGACTAATCCCCCCTCAAAGGGGAACCATAGGCCGACGTTGGGTTCCGTAACAATATATATACACACACAGACTTGGCATTTAATATGGAATATTTTTTTTTCTTGACTTGGGTTTACTTTCTTAACTCAGTATATCAATCTGGTGAGTTTCTTTTACACTTTGGTGATTTATTTGTTAAAAGAACCATGTCATTGATTGTCTGTCGCAGCAAGAAGTCAACAACAGGATTATATCACAGGTGGCGTGGCAAAATGTATGGACAGGTGCATTTGATGATTGGCTTCACAGTCGGTTATACAAGGGTTGTTGCGTTCTGTATTGGTGGAAAACAACTGCTGCATGTCTCCAAAAGTTATTGCCGCTTCCTCTCGAGATGGTCCGTCAACTCGACAATGCTGTTTGTCATGGAGTGGTGGCTTTACGAAATTACGGCATGAAACAGCATGCTATTGCTCGGCAGTATGGCATCACTCAAGGTCAGGTGTCAAAGATCCTGAAACTAAATGCTCAGAGGGGTGTCCCGACTCCAATACCAAGGCCAGGACGTCCCTGCAGAACCACAAGGAGGGATGATCGCCAGCTGCACCGGTTAGCCCGCAATGGCCATACCAAGTCAGCTAATCGGCTTAGGGCTGAGTGGCAGCAACTGACAAATGTGCCTGTATCCAGAAGGCTAGTCAACCAACGACTGGTTCAAGCACGCTATCGTGCCAGGCGTCCCCTGAGAAAGTCACGCCTGACCAGACAACACCGCCAGCGCCGATTGCAGTGGGCCAGAGAGCACCGTCAATGGCAGCCAGGACACTGGAATCACGTGATCTTCAGTGACGAGTCTAGATTTCTGGTCTATCGTCAAGATGTCCACGTCCGAGTGCGCAGACAAGTGCATGAAGCCGACAACAAAGATTGTATAGTGCCAAGAGTCCAAGCTGGAGGTGGAGGGGTGACCGTTTGGGCTGCTTTTCATGCAGGGGGCAAAACTGACCTGGTTGTTCTCAATGGAAACCTGAACCAGTTCAAGTACAGGGCCATTCTGGAAGAAACATTGCTTCCATTTGCTCGTGCAGCCTTTCGAGGAAACTTTGTCTTCCAAGATGACAATGCACGGCCTCATCGTGCTCGCATGATCCAACACTTTCTTGCTGACCGTGGTGTAGAGCATATGGAGTGGCCTGCCATGTCCCCGGATATGAATCCGATAGAGAACTTGTGGGCAGAATTAACGCGTCAATTCGACCACTTGGACCAGCATCTGACCTCTGTGCGTGAATTGCAGCAGGCTATTGTCACTGCATGGCATAAAACATACAAAAGGGTGCTAGATTTGAATTTGGTTTCAGACCAGGTCACTACTCTGGACATGCTGCTTCTCCTGTCTCAACAATGGATGGAGGTCCTCAATGCCAAACAGGAAATTAGAGCTGTCTCCCTTGACATTTCACGTGCCTTCGATACGGTCTGGCACCCTGCTCTGCTCACCAAACTCTCCTCCTATGGTATCCATGGAAATCTCCATGCATGGCTTGCGGACTTTCTCTCTAGTCGTAGTCAACGTGTGGCCCTAAATAGGTTTCTCTCATCTCCCCTTCCTGTTCAGGCTGGAGTTCCTTCCCCAAGGCAGTGTTCTGGGCCCTGTGCTTTTTCTGGTCTTCATCAATGATCTCTCCGACTCTCTTGAAAATCCTCTCTATCTCTTTGCTGATGACTCCACTCTCTGCCGCTCCATTCCTCATCCCTCAGATCGGCAGTCTGCAGCCTCCTCACTCTCTGCAGACCTGGACAAAATCAGACTGGTCAAACGAGTGGAACATGTCTTTCAATCCTGACAAATCTCACACTCTTACTATGTCTCTCCGAAAAGACCGAATGGACAACCCTCCCATCTACTTTCTCAACAATCCTCTCCAAGAAGTTCTGTCACTCAAGCTTTTGGGTCTCACTATCCGCCATGATCTTTCCTGGGAAAACCACATTTCCAATCTGGCCTCCAAAGCCGGTCGCCGACTGGGCATCCTCCGTCGTGCGAAGTCCTTCCTTGGCACATCTGAGCTCCTCACCAAATACATTTCTGAATGTCATCGGAATGATAAGTCTTTAAAATGTGCTTGTAACCACTCAAGTGGCGTACTGCTCTCCCCTATGTGCCGGTGCTCCTGCCTCACACCTAGCTCGGCTTCACGCTGTTGAAACCAGGGCTTTCAGAATCATTGGAATCTCCCGTGATGAAGCTGATTCTGAGGGCCTTTCACTCACTCACTCACCGCAGGCAGGTTGGTGGTCTTTCTGTCCTCTACCGACTCCTCTCCGGCCTTGCTCCCCCAGCTCTCTCTGGGCTCTGTCCCCCAAATATTCCTACAGGTCGCACAAGATCTGCCAGCAACCCTCTTATGGTTAAACTGCCAAAATCAAGACTCTCTGCTCACCTTCACTCCTCTTTTCTCCCACCTCTGGAGCAAACTCCCCCACTCCCTTCAATCCCATTCCTCCCTCCAGGTCTTTAAAACAGCTGTTCACCACCATCTCTTATCTTCCCCAATCCAAAACCTTGATCTTTTCTACCCCCGCTAATTCACCCCAGATCCACTTTTTTGAAATACCAACTTCTTTCCTTGAAGTCCTTGCAGTGCCCTTGTGTTTTATACTTCTCCCTCCCCCCCCCCCCCCCATTCCCACGCCTCCTCCCCCCAAGCCCTCTCCCTCCCACAGATCTCCCGATGTTCCTGCTCTCAAATGCTGTGTTTGTGTGCTTCCCCATCTCTCCCCATCTTGTCTACCTCTCTCCTTATTATATACTTTGTGTGATTTTTAGCTCTTTCACGAGCCTCGATCTTATATACAAAAAAAACAAAAAAAAAAACACAACATGTAACTCATTGGTGGAAAGGAAAACAGGCTCCATCGGACGAGTTCTGATCAAATTTTACTTTTACAAAACAGAGGGCAATGAATTGATAGATCATCAGCAAAAAAAAATGTCAATCAGGGTATGGACCCACACTGATATGTATGTACCTTAAACAAGTGTGAGCAATTTTAACAAAAACTCATATACAGTCTGCATAATGCTGAAACACTCCAGGTTTGGTTTCAACAAAAACAGCAATCATCAGGGACGCCTATTAGCGGTGGTTAACCGCCCCCCCCCCCCCCCCCCGCCAGCCTAAGTCGGGGTCCAAATCTTCTCTGCTGTCCGGATTCGTCAGGGCACTGCAGTCACGGTCAGAGTGAGGGTCGGTCCCCGTGAACCGGCCCTTTCCCTCTCGTCTCCGTCTCATTTCTCTCTCTCCAACTCTGTTGTGGTCCTAATTTTGTGAAGTTGAGGTGAACCCTAACAACTCAGGCCATCCTGGACATGGGGGATCTCTGGATTGCACATCTGAGCATCATCATCTGAGCAGAGTAATCCTGGATATGGGGGATCTTTGGATCGCTCCTGCGAGATGTCAGGAATGCTCAATCACCAAAAGTCTTCATCATAGCACAAGGAACTTTAAAAAAAAATTATACATGGTCTAGAATTGTGGAAGAGCTAGGACACAGAACAGATCAGGACACAACACAAAAGGGGAAGAGTAAGAGAGGGGAAACGCCAATAGCATGGCGGAGGGAGAAGTTAGATGGAGACGGACAAGCAACGGAAGCAGGTAATGATGAGGGTTAGGGGAGAACGCAAGGGGTGGACAAGATGGATACTACCAGGAGATTCCATGTGTTATACTGTAGCATTTTCTGCACAGGTGTAAGGTGTGATTGGGTTAAACATGTAGGCAGGAACAAATATATATTTGGCTTTAAATGTTCACAATAATTTTATATCTTTATGTTTGTATATTGGAAGCTAATGAAGTGTCATGAGGATTGGAGTCATGTGATTAAAACTATGAGTCTGGTTACTGTATTCTGAACATGGCAGAGCTTGAGAGAAGAGCCACACATGCCCAACACCGGCGAGGCAGACAAGGCCGATAACGGCGAGGCAGACAAGGCCGATAAAGGCGAGGCAGACAAGGCCGATAACGGCGAGGCAGACAAGGCCGATAACGGCGAGGCAGACAAGGCCGATAACGGCGAGGCAGACAAGGCCGATAACGACGAGGCAGAAAAGGCCGATAACGGCGAGGCAGACAAGGCCGAAAACGGCGAGGCAGACAAGGCCGATAACGGCGAGGCCGACATAATACCAGTAATGCCAAATACCATTGTACTTTATTCATTGCAAGAAAAATTTTGGTTGTATCTTGGTCTGAATGCGAGCTATGTGCAACATAAGTCAGTATAAGAACAGTGGCACAAGTACAGAGGGGAATATGGGGAGTCATTGTACTCAGCAGAGTAATCCAATGTGCCACATGCTAGGATCTCTGCCTTCGGCACGCTGCTCCTAACAGGTTAAGGAGTGGTCCAGGTTGGTATGGAAACAGGTTTGCAGTTTGCAGCCGGGTGATGCGCCCAGCAAGATCTAGGAGACACTGTTGAAGTACCAACCAGTGTGAAGTAGAACGACACATCACTCTATTGCTTGCTCGGCCATGTGTCCGAACTCCCCCAGGTTTGTGCATTCCCCTCCAGAAAGCCGAGATGCCTCTTTGATCACTCTTCCTGTGGATCCACCACACTTTTGATCTCCAAGGTCTCCTGGTCACCGAGCATCTTCTTCTTGTAAATGTCCTTAGATTGCATCTAGTTGTAACTTTATTCTTCTCGATTTTCATTTGATGGTGAAGTTTAACCTGGTGATCATTCAGGCTCTTGCTCTCCATCATACCTTCAACCACACATCCCTCTTTCGACCTTTCCAAATGCTTCCGTTTTCCCTGCTTTGTGTCTATATTTTCTTCTCGTGACATTTTGACATTTTTATTTTTGCTATTACACCCATCTTCGTCTTTCTTTACATCCTTTATACAACTTTGGTCTATCCCCACCATTCCACAGGCACGTCTTTCAAAACCAGACTGTGAGAAGCTGACTGGGCTGTTCTCTTCCTCACCCGAGATACCAGAGCTGCTATCATACTCGACAAGGTGGGTAGTAGAGAGCTGTTGCGGTGGTAAGTTACCCGCACAACCACACGCTCTGTAAAACACAGGCAGGAATGACAGAACTGAAAAATACAGCACCTGGAACACGTTCAGCAATTACAAAATTGAATGCAGGTGATAACAGGTTAAGCAGAAAAAAGGAAAAATGGAAAAGATTCAAAATTACTTCGTTTGTACTGTATGTTGATACTCGTAATGGCCAGCAGCCCAGTGTCTTGAGGCAGTTTCTCTGTTCCGAAGGAACTTCAAGAAGCGCACCAAATACTCTAAGAAACGCGTCTCAATCGAGAGCAGAAAATCCAGAAGAACGCTGGGGTCAAAGCTCACATGCTGGAGCAGTGAAAGGAAGTGGCAATAGGGATTCCATCCTTGGCAGGAACCACCACGCTGTGCTGAAAGCAGATCGATCAATATGTAATGAAATAGAGGAAAATTTTGTTTAATGTGCCCCATTTCTTCCATTTGATACACACGCCAATGATGTACTCGTATCAGAGAAAAACAAAAAGCCAAAATAGTTAAATATGGGAAATAAAATGCATTTGTTGATGCACAAAAGGTTACAATATTCATCGTGATCAAATTTCTGAATGTCATCGGAATGATAAGTCTTTAAAATGTGCTTGTAACCACTCAAGTGGAGTACTGCTCTCCCCTCTGGGCTGGTGCACCTGCCTCACACCAAGCTCGACTTCACGCTGTAGAAACCAAGGCATTCAGAATCATTGGAATCTCCCGCGATGATGAAGCTAACTCCGAGGGCCTTTCACTCACTCACCGCAGGCAGGTTGGTGGTCTTTCTGTCTTCTATTGACTCCTCTCCGGCCTTGCTCCCCTAGCTCCCTCTGTGCTCCGTCCCCCAAATATTCCTGCAGGACGCACAAGATCTGCCAGCAACCCTCTTATGGTTAAACTGCCAAAATCAAGACTCTCTGCTCACGTTCACTCCTTCATTCCTCTTTTCTCCCACCTATGGAACAAACTCCCGCACTCTCTTTAATCCCACTCCACCCTCCATGTTTTTTTTGTTTCATGAACGGTGTGTACCCCGGTTTAGAAAAGGTACACCGTATCCCTGCGCATCGTAAGAGGCGACCAAGGGTTGGCATCAGGAAGGGCATCTGGCCATAAAAAACATTGCCTCAAACAGGGAACCATGATTATCATGGGGCCCACAAGGCTAACCCCCGCTCTAGCGAGGAAAAATGGCCTTAAAACGATCATTCATTCATTCATTCATTCATACCATGTACCCCACAACCATCTTCTCCCCACCCCCAGCCCTCTCCTTTCCTCAGATCTCCCAATATCCCTGTTCTCTTCTGTTGTCGTGTTTCCCTCTTTCTTCCCCTTTTGTCTCTAGCACCCTTTTGTATGTTTTATGTGTATTTCTGTTTATGTTTTTATGTGTTAGCTCTAACATGAGCCTCGACTTTGTAA
Source organism: Myxine glutinosa (assembly GCF_964187855.1). NCBI lineage: Eukaryota > Metazoa > Chordata > Myxini > Myxiniformes > Myxinidae > Myxine > Myxine glutinosa. The sequence goes on along the minus strand of NC_136262.1, from coordinate 8,280,330 downwards.
ACAAACAAAAAAAAAATTAACAATTAAAAAAGTACCATATGTGAACAACCAAGGCCTGCAAAATTTGCATGCATGAATATGAATGAATGATCGTTTTAAGGCAATTTTCCCCGCTAGAGCGGGGGTTAGCCTTGCGGGCCCCATGACAATCATGGTTCCCTGTTTGAGGCAATGTTTTTATGGCCGGATGCCCTCAACTCTTTCACG